>NW_026713380.1:0-61197 GCF_029784015.1 Lycium ferocissimum | reverse complement strand
GTTTATTTTTGAAAGAATTGGGGCACATCTCGGATGGAAACCCCGGTTCCCCCGGTTGGAAGCGGATGGGGCTGGATGTTTACGAACCATTTTTCTTTCGAGGGACGTCCCCCCTTTCCAGACTTCGGTGGTGCTACCCTTTTTTCCCCGGAGATATAAAATACGACATTTCTTTCGAAACTACCCCCTCTTCCAAATTGCTCTCCTTGATATACTGAGGCTCTTATGATCTATAAATATCAACATGGGGTATGAGTAATGTCTCCATATCTTCAAGGCATGAATTACCGCGGCTAGCTCCAGATCATGAGTGGGATAATTTCTCTCGTGCTTTCTGAGCTGCCGGGAGGCATAAGCTATAACCCTGCCGTGCTGCATTAATACACAGCCTAATCCCACACCGGAAGCGTCACAATAAATAACATACCCATCTGATCATACGGAAGAGTGGAGCCAGGTGTGGTCAACTTCTCTTTCGGCGGTTTGGGAAAGCCGTTCCTGAGCATCAGGTCCATGAAACTTGGCTTCGCCCGAGTTAGCCTTGTTAAAGGCGCTGAAATCAGCGAAACTTTTCCCACAAATCATACGTAATAACCAGCTAATCGCGGAAACTACGTACCTCGGTTGGTGTCGTGGGTAGGCCAATTCTTCTGACCTCGATCTTACGTATCCTTTGGGATGCCATCGGCCCCAATAATATGCCCAAAGAATGCCCCGAAGTCGGCCCGGAAATTCACATTTAGAAAATTTAGCATACGATTTACGATGCGGAGTACCCCAAGTACCGTCTTCGGATGATCTGCGTGCTCCTCTTGCGACCGTGAATAAGCCGAGAATATACATCGATAAATACAATCACGAACATATCTAAGAACGGTTTGAATACAGATTCGTTAGATCCATAAATGCTATCTTGGAGCATTAGTCGACCCAAAAGACATCACTCACGAATTCATGATAATATATATCGGGTCTGAATCTTTGTCTTTGGAATATCTGCCTCCCCCCCGCACTTTGGTGGTGGCGGCCAACGGGTCTTTTTTGAAAGCATTTCGCGCTGCTCACCAGGCGGGCTCAATCATCATCTGTGGTGAGGGTATTTATTCTTTATGGTTACTTTATTCGGCTACTTGTAATCAATACACATCCACGGCGACCTAGTCTTTCTTTCTCACGAACAATATCGGCGCTCCCCGGAAGCGACGTGTTTGATAGGATAAGCCTTCTAATAAATCCCTGTTGCTCCTTCAATTCTTTCAATGCTGTGCCATTAATAGAGAGGAATAGATATAATTGAGTGTACGGCGACACATCTATAGTGAACTCTATCTCCCGCTCAAGAGGAAGACCTAGAAGCTCATCTGGGAATACATCTGGGAATTCATTAACCACTAGGACTGACTGAATAGTCAGCGCTTCAGCTTTTAGATCATGCACACGAACCAGATGATAAATATGGCCTTTTCGATCGGTTTATTGCCTTGAGGGTATGAAATAAACTTACCCCTCGGCGATCTTTGTATTCATCCCCACTCTATAAGCGGTTCACACAGGGAATTGGAGACGGACTACCTTGTTCGATAATCAACATTAGCATAACAAGCTCGCCAATCCATACCCATAATAACATCGAATTCGGTCATATCTAGCTCTATCAAATACCTTTGCAACGGTCCACGGAGATAATTACGGGCAATCTTTATAAACACACGCTATAACGAATCCCCTACTGGTGTAGCTACTTCGAAAGGCTCTATCGGTTCAGGTTTTTGTTATATCCCGTATTTTGTACGTTGGGACATTCCGAGCTAACCATGAAAAGTTAAGGACAAGGCTATTCTGGGATACGAGATTGAGACTTTTGACATCCGATTTTATTTTAAGGCATAAATTGCTTATGATTTTATTGGTATGGAATATTAAAGAAAATTTGGGATCAAAAGTGAAGTTCGGGAAGTCTAGTTCCCAACGCAACAAGCGGCTCCTCAATCGGACATCGGAGTAAGGAGATATGAACGTTACAAGTCGGGCCTGGCGAGGACCGGAAAATGGTGCGCGAATGCGCGCCGGGAGTGGCGCGAACGCGCGAGAGACCAAGGGCCAATACGGCGCGAACGCGCCACTAAGGCGCGAACGCGGCGGACAAAATTAAAGGACTCGGGTTCAAGATGAAGGTCATATTATAAGAATGTAATAATAACATATATATGACATTTGGAGACCATATGGGATGAATTGGTTCATATGGCACTTAATGAGAAACCCCTCGTTCTTTGCATGCTAAGTGAAAATACACGTCGGAGTTTTATAAAGGACATATGAAGAGACATATGAGTAGTACATGAAAGGTTGAGCAAGTCCTAAGAAGGACATAAGCCAAATATGGGCATAAGCCTTCCAAAAGGGCGATTTAAGGAAACATTTTCAGATGATCTGACTTGGAGGGGTAAAAACAGTATTATAAGTTTGGAATTTGGAAAAACACAAAGAATGAAAGTTGTAGATAATTGAAAGAGCTTTCCAACCATATGTCGTGGGCCCTCACAAGATATCGGGATCAAGAGTTATGACCTTTTTACTGAACGAAGGTACAGTCAGAAAAATTAAGTCAGCGCAGCGGTGGGAAGCGCGAACGCGCTGAAGAAAATATAGGTCGGTCCGGGCAGAACCCTGGACCATTCTATAAAAAGGGAGAGGCCCCTATTTTCATCCCAAACCACCCCAAACACTCCCAAAAACTCCAGAAAATTCCCCCGACCTTCCACCACCAACTTTTAGCCCAAAACCAGGTATAATTCCCAAATTCCGGTCCAGACAGCGTATAGTTGCAACTACAAAATTGTGTATTAATACGTTGTGGCTTAATTTTAAGGTGAAGGAGTGAATATATAGCCTTATTATCGCGGGAAAGGTATGAATCTCTTTCTATTTGTGTTAATATTGATTTATTTACGAAAAAGGAAATTTCCTGTAAAATTGTTACAAAATGGTTATGTGATGGAATTATGGGACAAACACCATATGGGGTGTTTATGAAGTATTTTAAAGTTAGAAATATTATGTTTAATGTTGGTGTTGTTGTGATTGCTATTGGTTGTTGAATTGAGGATTCGGGCTAGGCATATTCAGAGGAGATGCTACCGGTTTTGTAAATAAAGTGCTAGCCTAGAATAGTCCCTAAATGTGTATGACTAATGTTTGGCGTCTAATGACGTTATTGTAGATTTTGAAGAAGCCATGACGTAAGTTTGGATTAATTTAGGAAGCGGACGAGGTATGTAAAGCCTAACTTTTCCTTCTCTTGGCATGTCTTGATTGTATGTAGGCTAGAACACGAGTCTCGGGAGTAACTCCCTACTTAAGATCGGGCAGGTATATGATTCTTGTTTCCTTCGGATGTCAATGTTCTTGATAATGTCAAACTATGGTTCATAAGTCTTTTGTATAGTTGGATTTCAAGTTTTGCATAAAGAATGTTGCTTTTAAAAGGTTTCGTAACTACGAACAATCGTAACTTTCATGGAATGCTCGGATCGCTTGAAACGTTCGCGGGAGATTCTATAATGGATAAGGTCTCCAACTTTCATAAATGGACCCGGATTGGTTCGATACCGTCCGTGCCCCGAGACTCTCCTTTGTGTAGTACTAATGACTTTCGAAAGGATTGAGTATAATTGTTGTCTTAAACTTCGGACGTTGACTACTTACTTCTCTAACGACTTTATAATGACGATTATGCCCATAATTTCCATAAGCTATTTCCTATGGTTTGATACGTGTGTCTCGAGTCCTAAAGTTCGATTTGATATGTTCTCGAACGACGTACGAAAGAAATTTGATTTGACTATCGTTTCGATTCTTAAATGATGACTCGTTTTGGATATTTTATTGAGTCTTTGAAAGTGTTTTAAACTGCATATAGTTGCTCACGACTCTGCTCGTGCATATGGTTGTTACATCCTTCATGGAGTCCGGGCCGTTATGTATACGTCGCACTATGTTATTTTCCGGTGTGATGCGTATTCACGGTTCACGTAAACTCCTCGCTAGAGGGCGGGTTCCGTTTATATTGGTGTTATCTTGTGTTATGGCGTTACGGTAGGCTATGATGTGTTATGGGGATATGTCGGGTTACGAGAGATATGAAACATTACGGTGTGATCTGTGGCGTGGCGCCGACGACGGGCGAGCGACACCGTTCCTAATTCACATGCATGATTTGTATTTTTATGAGTAAGCGTTTTGATATTTTGAATATTGCATTTACTTTAGTACTTCTAATTTGTTGTGATCTTGTTTACTATATTTCATGCTTTGCGTACTCGTACATATTCCGTCACGACCCCCACTTGCTTCGGGGGGGGCTGCCGTTTCATGCCGCGCGAGTACAAATACTTATCTGGATGATCCACCCGACTTAAGTTCATTCGGTGACTTGGACTCCCCGATACCGGAGGGCTACACTTGATTGATTCGGTTATTGCATATTTGTATATATGTTTGTTCACGGGTACGGCGGGGCCCTGTCCCGTCATATGATTTTGTTATGACTCCTAGAGGTCTGTAGACATATATGTGTGGGTTATGGGTACTCACTATTCAGTCGTGTCTGTGTGATTTGTGATTTGGACGTCCCCCTATGCTATGATACGGACCTATCGGCTTATATGTGATACTATTTTTAAAATGACAGCGATATGTATATTTGTATATTTGTGACAGCTTCGGGGCGACGTTACACTTTTACGTAAATATATGTTATTTGTACACGGTATAAGTTATTCGTACGCTATTTACGATTTGGGATACTAGGTACGTACGAGTGCCCGGTCGAGGCACGAGCCGCGGCCTACGGGGTTGGGTCGTGACGGTTTTATCCCAATTTTAATGTAATGAGGGGAGAAATATGTGATAAAGTGGAGCACAGATCTATCAATGCATATACGGCTCGGGAGAAGATAATATACCTGTAACCACATTGGCGACGCCTCCGGTCTGTCGGATGGCCAAGGCATATATGCGGTTCGAAGGACCGCTAGAGCTGGAACGCTCGCCACGGCCTCTGCGCGGCTTTCTGTGGTGCCGGCATGCCTCGCCCGCCGGGGGCACGCAGCCGCGGGGATGAAGATGAACCGGCACACACGATCTGCAAGGCCGAGCGCGCCCTGCCGCCGCCGCGGCGGCGGTCCCTCATAGATGGCCTTTGACGGCCATAAATAAAGCACGCGCCCGTGGCCGGATAACACTCTCCGGGTGATGCCTCCCGGTGGGAGCACGGAGGTGCAGGTGGCCTCGGCCCGACCGGAACCTCTGTCCATCTGTGAGCCCGAAGCCCGGGAGCTCTGACCAGCTCCTGAATATCCCGTACTGTCTGGTCTCCTACCTGCAAACTGTGGGGGTGTACTCCGGGCTGGCTGGGAAGGGTATCTGCTGTGCTGCTGCTGAGGCTGCCTGCCTCGAGACTCTCCAGAGTACCCGGCTGATCTAGCCCTCTTGGGTCACGACCCAACCCCGTAGGCCTCGACTAGTGCCCGAGCTGGGCACCCAAACACATTCATTAATCCGAATCACAAACAGATGGCTTATACGTATACAAATATCAGACGCTGTTTCAAACTGTCTCAAACACAAACATATATATATATATCACAGAAGCCGGCAAGGCTATCATATGGCGCAACGGCCCAAGATATATACAAATGCAAGCCGACAAGGCTGCCACGGTGAATGGGATCGCCCAGAACATATAACATACGGACACACCTGTACAGAAATAACCATAACCCACATACAAGTCTACAGACCTCTAAGCAGAACAACAGAATCATATGACGGGACAGGGCCCCGCCGTACCCCTGAATAAACAAATACATATGCAACGGAAGAACATATATACCAAAATATGGGCTCCAGAACAAAGGGAGCACTCCAAACAGCAGAATAGGTGTCCTAGACTGGCGGATCACCGAACTGTGCGTCTGTACCTGCGGGCATGAAACGCGACCCCGAAAAAGGGGTCGATGCGGAATATGTCTTGAGTATGCAAAACGAAGATACGATAAACAAAAATACGGGTCATAATCGAAACAGAAGTACAGAAAACAAGTGCAATATCCAAAATACCGAAATGTCTACTTTTAAAATACAAATCATGCATGGGGCTCAGAAAAGATGGTCGCCCGCCGTCAATGGCGCCATAACACATCATACTCCGAGATTTCATATCTCGAAACCCGACATATCATATCACATATCACATATACACGGTACCCGGCCTATAGCGGCGGAGGGGCTCGGCGAGCCGGAGACATCATAACACCAAATATACACGGTGCCGGCCACATGCGAGGGGCTCGGCCCGACCGGACACATCTACTCCCGAATATCACATAGTGCGCACGATAACATTACCGGCCGGGACTCGAGCGAAAGATGCAATAACCATTTGCACGAGCGAGATCGTGAGTAACCATATGCATAAAATCATTATCATAGACTCGAAAGATAAGCAAGCCCGACCGTACTTGAGGTCGGGATAATAGTCATACCATGTTCTTTCAAAAGTCATCAGAAATATATAAAGGAAAGTCGCGGGACCCACGGACGGGTGTCAACCCAAGCCGAGCCCGCCTATGGAAAACATAGTCATTATATGCCATAAGACCTCCTACGAACATATCGAGGCGATCCGGTTACGTACGAAAGTTACGGCCCTTATTAGACGTAGAACTTTTAAGAACAAAACTTTTTATGCAACATTTGAAAACCAATTATTTCAAAGACATAAGGGCCATTATTTCATCACATTACGAATGTCAAAGATAAAATGCAATAAGAATCCTAGGCATACTCGGATCGCAAGAATAGAATTTTCTCGAGGCTCGTGTCATAGCCTATTTACAACTAAGGCATGCCAAAAGAAGGAAGGGTTAAGCTTTACATACCTGGGTCGCTCTCAAAGCTAATCCTAATCAAGCCTATGTCTCGGACTCTCCAAGATCTACATAACATCATTAAATACCAACATTAACTATAGGAATTTAGGAGTTCGTTTCCAAATTAGTACGTAATTCTACGGAAATTTGGGCAGCATTTCCCCTGTAAATGCACAACCCCGAGAATTCAACTCGGCCAAATTCATCAACAACAATACCAACAACCACACTAACAACATCAATAATCAATTCGAAACGCATTCGGACATTAAAAATTCTTCTCCACATATTCACGACAACATTCCAATTATATTCACTACGACTACATACATACAAATCAAGATGTAATCAAACTAACACTAATACTCGTATATTCAATTACCAATCAAAACCATTCAAACAATATTCAAGAACTCTTTAACCAATCCACACAATATTTCCAACAATCCAACAAATGCTCTAACACAAGAGAATCCCCCCGAGAACCACGTCCGTAACACATTCCTAACTTAGAATCATGATTTGCACCAACAATCCACACTCTAACAATGTCATTTTCATAAATATAGAAATTACATTAAATGCACATTAACCTCCAAATCGACCCATACAACACTCACACCCTCGATCGATAAGTGTGATGGGCACCCGACCCTTATTTGGGGCCGAGCGAACCAACGACTCGTAATACTCATAATCATGTTGGTTCTCAAATCATGACACAAATACATAATGAAAGTTTTTCAAAGAATAATATGCTTTTTTACCTTTCTCGAATCAAATAGAATCTATAACATATAAAACTTATAATACAATACGTAATAACACATCGGCTTATATAGCGAGCACATAACACCGAGCATCTTATACCCACGACACTTTGTCTGTAAAAGTCTCTAACACGGAACATGAACCCATAACATAATATACGACTTGGCGGCACTCACGGAGAAAATGGAGCTTGCCAATCCCATTTGAGGACATCTTACGCTAATATCTTGACTCGGCACAGGTGTACACGCGCGGCATGAAACGCGACCCCAGAAGAAAAAGGGGTCGATACGGAATATGTCTTGCGTATGTAAAGCATGAAACATAATAAGCGGGATCATACCGAAGTAAAAGTACGAATTCATAAGACTTGCTTTTAAAAACATGTATCATGCATATCAATGTTATAAATTCATCGTAGAAATATATAGCGTGTCCGGCCCTCGGGTGAGGGACTCGGTAGGTAAAATCATATCATAATCATGTCATCATATCATCGTACATATATACCGAGTCCCGGCCCTCTAGTGAGGGACTCGGTGAGCAGAATCATATCATAATCATGTATGCATGTCTATATACATATATATACATACGTACCCGACCTACAGTGAGGGACTCGGTGAATAGCGTGTCCCGGCCCCGCTAGCAAGGGACTCGGTAAATAATCATAGCATCATATACCGTTCCCGGCCCTTTCGGGACTCGGTCGTGCCCGGCCCCCCCTTTCGGGACTCGGTGAATAATCATATCAGCATATACCGTACCCGGCCCTTTCGGGACTCGGTCGTGCCGACCCTACAGTGAGGGACTCGGTGAACAATGCAAAGGTATGTGCACGAATACGTACCCGACCCGGGACTCGGTGAAAGACACATTGAGCTTGCACGAGCGGAATAGTGAGAAACCATATGCATATAAATCATTCCATGGACTCAATGAAGTAATCAAATCGAAGCGTCATTTGAAAGTCCGGACAATGGTTATATCAAATGGCATTCGGACATTACTCGGAAACATATCATATGTCATGAGCATATCAAAGTGTCGTAGAGATCATAGCCATACATCAAATCAATCCGAGTCTGCCTCGGAAAGTTACGAACATTATTCACTTCGAACTTTCTACGAACAAATCGAAGCGATCCGGGCCTTTACGTGAAAGTTACGGACTTTCGTAGTTTCGAACCGTTTAGGAACAAAACTCTTTGAAAACAAAACCTTTGTGCAATTTTTGAAATTTAATTATACGAGTGACATACGGACCATGATTTGATCACATTAAGAATACGGATATCAAGAAGCCAATAAGATTCATAAACATGCTCGGATAACCAGAATAGAGTTACCTCGTAATTCGTGTCGTAACTTATTTTCAACTAAGACATGCCAAGAAAGGAGGGGTGAGCTTTACATACCTTAGCCGCTTCCTAAGCTAATCCAAACTTGAGTCTCGACTTCTCACGATCTACAACAATGTCATTAGACACCAAACATTAGCCATAGTCGCTTAGAAATTCAATTCCAACTAACACTTTATTTACCGAAATTTCGGCAGCATCTCCCCTATAAATCCAATACCCCCGAGAATTCAACTCGGCCAATACCAACAACAACCATACCAACAACCATAATAACAATATCCATAAATGATTCAAAACGCATTCTAACATTAACAATTCCTTCCTACACAAGTCGACAACATTTCAATTATATTCATATAAGCTACATACAATCAATTCAATATCAATGCTCGCATATTCGACCACTAATCCGCAACCATTCACACATAATTTAAGAATATTCCAAGCAAGCCACAACATTTCCAAAACAATCCAAACCATACACACCACCTCACCGAAACTACCAATTTCCATAGGGACAACAACAATACGTTTCTTTCTTCCGAATTCATAAACTATACCAACAATTCCATACGTTAGCAACATTATTATCATCAACACAAGAAACTACCTTAACATCCCATTATCCTCTAAATCAGCCCACACACGATTACAACTTCCATTGAACCATTAAATCCTCATGTCCATCATAGAATACATAACAACAATAACCAAAACACTAAATAAGATTAATTCTTCACTCCTACATAACATTATACATACACGGCCAAGCACACACAACATCATATTTTTATGAACTTCATTCATTTTCACATATCACAACATGTACCAATCACCCACAACACATGAAAGAAGATGGAATCCTTACCTTTTCCATTCAATTCCTCTTCTCGGCTAGAACGAAGAATCGCAAGAACGAACGGTTTTCTTGTTCCAACAACTTCTCCACGTTGACGAGGTCCTTCCAATTAGTAGAGAGACAAGGAGAAAATAATTTTTCAAGATCAAATTTGGGGAGCAATTTTCGGCCAGCCCTTGGCCGTGTGGCTCTCTCTTGTTCTTTTTTTTTTTTTTTTTTCTCTCCAAGTTTCTTGATTTTTCCTTGAGTGAAAATGATGACTTATGTCTTATTTAGTCATCATACACATATATATAATTTCATGGCACATGGCCGGTCATGTGAGCTTCTTTTCTCTTTTTTTTTTCTTTTCTTTTTCTCCAATTTTCTAGAAATTTCTTAAGTCACCAAAGATGACTTGTGGTCTTGCATGGGCATGAATTATACTCCCTACAAATATGAAATATACACATGTGCCATTTCATGGCATGAAAATATTGGCCAACCAAGGGTGGGGCCCACGGCCACCTTGGCCCTTTTTTGGCCACTTCATGAAAATTCTTTTCAACCTTTAGCCTCTAGTTTTTCCTTATTCCAAATTTATCCTTAATGCTCCATGTCAACAAAAAAAATGATCATGCAACTTATACATTCTAAAAAAAATTATAACCTTGTCCCTAACTTTCCGCCATTAACTCGGAACATCCTAATGTACAGAATGCGAGGTATAACATCCTTCCCCCCTTTGGAACATTCTTCCTCGAATGTTCAACTAGCCCTGTGGGGTCGCATAAATATCTCGGGGGTTCCTTTTATAACCACCACATATAGTTCATTCATCGATCCGCACACCATTTCGAATTTAGATTACCTATTCTTCTGTCCTATTCTTCCCGCTTCTCGGGTCATCTCCTTCCTGTTATTGTTCCGCCACGCGGACTCGGACTCTTATATTCGGAACACAAACACCTATGACTTTGCATCTTATTGACATAACTCCAACGGATCCCAACGTACGGGAATTACGGGGTGTAATATCCTTTTCTCCTCGGGAACAGTTATTTTCCCTGTAAGGTTCGATTACCAGTTGCTCAGTCCTTCCTCGAGACATACGCCAGTCTATTCTCGTTCTTTTGTTTAATTCCTTTGTTGCCTGCAATCCATATTTTTTTTTCGCTTCCTTGCCTTCATGTATTTGCCCGGAATTTAGCTAACATTTCACTCGTACCCGCATCTTTGTCTCCATTATTGTAGCCTTTACTTATCATACCATAACCACCCACCATCTATGGTATTCCTTGTTAACTTCCGATGCGAACTTTTATCACTATAGTTGCGTACGGTTTCACGTCGATGCTTCATGCGATTCCATAGCATGTGCTTTACGATATTCGAGATTATATGACCCATAAATCTTCTTAACCCACTAACTTACCCATTAGACTCTTTTATTTCTATTCACGGGGCAACATTCTCTCTTTCCTCCAAATTTTTTTTTCGAACTACTAATGTTGTTCTTTTTACTCCACATCACTTTGTTATCCCAAGTGTCCTTTTGGGTTCATTCTTCTTTGCCGACATCCTTTCTATACCTTTAGCTCGAAAATCTTTCTCGCTCTTTACTCTCATGACACTCATTGTTGCAATCTCTGCAAGAATATGCGAAGGTGTTCAGACTAGCCCACGAGATACCCCAGCGTCGCTTTACTAGTCCTTATGTTCTACCTTGTCTTCACTTCTCTTGTCTTACCTCCGGTGTCGGGACAGATCCTTAATTAATCATAGCTGCGCCTCGTCCGTCCTCGACCTTTGATTCATTTTTTTTTCTGCATTGTACCCGAAATATCGCAAGCCCACTTGTCCTCGCTACGTCTTTACTCTTCTCATCAAATACTTACTTAATCCTATTCTTAGCACACTAATACTTACAAGTAACATCAACATCCTTGCACCGCTTAAACCAAACGTTTAATCTTAGACATAGTCCTTTCGTCCTCTGACTCCTTTTTCCTTAATACTGACAGGTTGCAATAGCATTAGCGGACACCTTTATAGCCAACATCTTGGCTTTTACCCTAGCATAGCATCGCTATCCTGTTATATCCCGCAATTTGTGCAATCGGATAATTCGAGACAATCGCGGGAGGACGACAAGTAAGGCCACATTTTCGTTTTTTTGTTAAACATGTGAATGGCTTATGGAGAATTTAGAGGCGGAATTACTAAGAAGGTTAAGGGCATAAAGGGAAATTTTCAATACGCCTCGTAGAAATATAAAGGAAGGCGACGGGCAAATTTGGAATTTGGAAAATCGTTTTATGAATTATAACTCGTCATGAAAGAAAATGCTTGGGCTTGGAATTTTTTTAAAATAAGAGAGGCCCAACCGGCCATAGACATGGGCTTAGCCCATGTGGGATTTAAATTACACCATATAAGAGATGACTAAGTCATCTTATCTCATTAATTCTCTAGAAATTTCAAGAAAGCAAGGATAAGAGAAAAAGAGCAAAAACCCTCTGGGCCGTTTCGGCCATAGTGGAAGCAAGAGGAACTTGGAGAGTTTTCATCAAAAAATTATTCTCTTCCATCCAAACACCATATTGAAGGGTCCTAAGCAAAGTAGAGTGGTGGTTGAAGCAAGAAGAACACATGTTCATGCAAGTTTAAAATTTCTAGCAAGGTGAAGAATTGAAGAGAAGGTAAGAAATCATTTCCTTTTTATGTTATGGATGTTTGTAGATGTTGTAGTGTGTGAAAATGGATGGAATTCATGAGGAACAAAAATATAGGGTGTGGCCGTGCATGCTATGTGTGTGTATGAATTATGCCTTGATTAGTTTATTGAATGTTTGGTTGTTATTATTGTGGATACTATGTTGATGATGGAAATTGAATGCTTTTGGGAAGGTTGTCGCCTTGCTTGCAAGATGCTAGCCGTGAGAATGGTGTGTGAGTGTGGCTGTGTATGTGCATGTTGGTGTTGGCCGTGTGTGTTGAGTGTGTGTGATCGTGTATGTGTGGGCTAGTGTGGCCGTGTGGTGGTGGTGAAATATGGAAGAAAAGGAGTCAATTTTATGTATTGTTTTGCTTGTTGTTATGTTGTGGACTCTATGTTGTTAATGAATGTCTAAGAACCTTAACGAAGTTGTAGTAATGGAGACTTGTTTTAGAAGTTATATGAATGGAATGTAATGTTCTTGTATGCATGAAAGACGATATGATTAGTATAGTGTTGTTGGAATGTAGATTATGAGGTTGTTATTATTTTCATTGAAGTTGGAAAGTTTTGGAAGAAGTAGTAAATTGATTGAGTATGGAATTGTTAGTATTGTTGTCGGAATTGTGGTTAATAGTTTGGCTAGGGTTTGAATTACGGATTGTGATTGATAAGAAAATTTGGCTATATTGAATGTTGAGGATGGTATATTTACAAAGGAAGTCTTCAACGAAATTTCGGTAGCCAAGTGTTCTCCTAAGACTGCGCTCTAAGAATCTTAATAAGAGTTTGGTAAACATGACCAATTCTGATTTTGACGAGATTGCGACGTGAATTTGGAATAGCAAAAAGGAGCGGAAAGAGGTATGTAAGGTTTCACCCTTCTTTCTGTGGCATGTCTTAGATATAATAAGTTGGGTACGAGCCTCGGGACAACTCTATTCTCCGAAATCCCACCTAAAGTTTCTCCTTTTCCTTCGATGGAATTGAACTACAAAGTGTGCAAATGTCGAAAAGACCTCCTAAACCCCTAGAACTTGCATAAATAGGACCCGATTATCTTAAATCTTTATAAATAATGCTATGACACGTAGCATATGTAAACATGTCTATGGTGACCGTGATAACGATAATGCTAAGAAAGAGCATATGTCCATGATAAGCATAACAAAGGTGATTCCTTGACTAAGGTGAAGAATACGACCCTATAACGATAATGATGGAGTCGAAAATGAACAAAATGCCTACGTTAGATATGTAGACGATATACTTTGCTATAAAAATGAAAATATGAGAATGTTAAACTAATTGAATGTAGCCCAATACTGTTGTGGGTAATGACTACTCTAAGGATTTTAAATACATGGAATTATGCCTTACGAACCCGATTGATGTGTGTACTCGACATACGTATATGTATATGATAATCGAATCAGAGCGCTATATAGACGCAGATAAATACACATGATATAAGTATAGGTATATGATAGCAGAATCAGAGCGCTATAGACGCTGGTAAACATATATGATATAAGTATGTGCATGTGACAAAAAGAATCGAGGAGCGCTATATAGACAAGTATATATATACGATATGAGCATATGTATATGATGAAACGACGGGGCGCTATAGACGCCGATATTTATACATGGGGTTTTCATATATTTACGGGGGAAAATGGAGATAATAGCGAGAGCGTTATATACGCATATCCCACCGATCGGTTTGGCATTACATGACTTGATATCGTCCGGACGCGGGATGCCCGGACGCGGGATGTGCATATTTATGGTTAAATGGATCGGTACAACGACGCCTCGGCAATATAATATGTTCTATTTTTTTTTATGTATATATGTATATATATATATATATATATATATATATATATATATATGAGTAAGGAAAGCTAAGAAAACACGGCATCTGCCCGAGGGCGCTTATATGTACAGGTTATGTTTCTATCCCAGGACATGTGTTGTAATTCCTTTATGTAAAAAAAAGTTAAACATGGTTTATGTTTTCGCATATTACTATCCATGCCTTACATACTCGGTACACTATTCGTGCGGCGTCCCCTGCTTTGGACGCTGCGTTTCATGCGCGCGGTAAGCGACAGGCGGTTTGATCTTTAGGAGCTCTGCACCGTACTTGACGGCGCTCCGGTTGTTCGAAGACCTCACTTCCGTGGTATACTTTTGTGTGTATATATTTTCGGGCACGACGGAACTCGGCCCTTTCTATGTATAAGTGTACTATGTCCCTAAGAGCTCGTAGACAGATTTGTATAGTCGGTCATGTACGATTAAATATGTGGTATTTTGGCATCTTAACTTATTTGTTGTATGAAGCGATAGCGAAGCTAACTGAGTCTATGTTCATAATAGCCCACATGTTGCTAATGTTAATGTTCGGTTCGAAAAAAAATTCTCGGTCTTTATTCATACGACTTGCTAAGAAGTACGGGTAAAATGATAGGTAAGGGGTGCTCGGTACAAGTATCGGGTACTCGTCACGGCCCCTAGTTGGGTCGTGACATATCCATTCTACTATTTCTTAAGTTGTACAATATCGTCTTCTTGTCATATTCCTTTCCTCATACACATCCACTTCCTAGCGTCTTGTCATTCAAAATCTCTGCAAACTTCTCGCTCTACTTTAAATACCATCCTGACTTTTATCCACTTGTTGCTGGTTTTCCGGTCTTACTAGCTTATATTAATAGCTCAGGCATCCATATCAACACCTTACCGTGTCGATTGTTTCTATCCCAGCCTTGCACTCCTCTCATCCACTTCCCCCCGCCCCAAGGGGTGTACCTATACCATTATCCGTTTATACTACATTTCCATGTCCTTATTTCCAATCTCAATTAGGCAGCATTAACATCCGGCAATAAGTACCCAAGGTTCTCTCGGAATATTATCCTTATCCCGTGACTTATTTCGGGTGCTTCCTTTAGTATCCTTTTATCATTTCTCCCGTTTTTGTCTAGCTTCTATTTTTGCCCACGAGAAATCTTATACTACCTTGTTTCTTATCTTCGTATAATCGGCCTTTCACCGTCCCGTCACTTATGACACTCGTATCCTCCATTATACACGTTATAACTATTACTTACTATTGTCTCGCTTTCTTTGCTTATCTCCTTCTCCATTAGTTCCCTTTCTCTTTCTTGGTACGATCCGCCCCGTCCTATGCGGTTCCCTAAGGTTTTCGTCAGCTCCGTAAATTCTTATTCTCCTTAAATTAATCTAACTTCTCATTTGCCTCTTACGTCCGAATTTGTGAGACTTTTCAAAAAAAACTTCCCGGGGTCACCCATCCCGGTGCTCTCACGCGCGACGCTTAACTTTGGAACTTTGATGCAATACGACGCTTTAACGTTTTCCTGACTGCGTCTACCTCACCACACGACCTTCTACACATAATATTGAGTAAGTCAGAATCTTAACATATTCCCAAAACGCCCTCACGATACATCCCGGTAGCTGTCTTATTAATACATTCCTATCCGTCACTATTCTTCTCCTTCATACCCTTGTCTTAATCATATCATTACTTCCCTTGACTCTGATCTCATCATATCTTTCTCCCACCTATTGACTCAGTCGATGCCTTAGCATATTACTCTTTCCGAACCTACCAGTGCTCTCTAGATCATCTCTTAATATCGCTAATCCGTTCCAAATTCCTTATTACCATATCCCCATCGACCTCCTATTTACTATTATTGCTAATTCCGCAATTTAACTTATTCTTCCAAAAGGGCAGCCGCACTTACGGCTTGGTCGAATCCCATCGTTACTATTGACACGACCCTTTCCAAACATATTCCAGACCTTCATCTTGTTCTCATATTATTTCCAGAAAAATTTCGGCAGAGTTTCCTCTGTATTCCTTACTATCCCAAAACCTGCACGCAGGAAATACCAACATTGCCTCACAGGGCCATCGCATATATGTATGTATCATATCATATCGTATTGTATCATAGCCACACAGGGCTTCCAATATCCATAACGGTCTGAGAATAATGGACTTACCTTATACGTTTAACACGACCGCGCGTGTCACACTTTCCTGTCTACTTTCCCTTTTACTTTCCAACCTTACATTTCAATCGTACATCAATACCGTACTCAACATACGTCTTTCGTACCTTTGCTTACCTGCGTGCTTGTAACTTCCATTATCGTCGGTCACCTTCTTCGATCAATATCATTCCTTTGCTGCAACCGAAAGTTAGTACAAAATATCTCATTTCCTTACGACTCGGCTTTATGGCACGATCTAAGAGGTGAAAGAAGAGTAACCATCCTAGATGCCCCGTAGCCTCCTGTTTATAAATGTGGCCGGCTTCACACCATAAATAGGACTCTACCGGACACGACTTTGCAGACAACCCGTAGGACGAATCGCTACGATACCAATTTGTCACACCCTCGATCCGATAGGGTGTGATGGGCACCCGACCCTTATTTGGGGCCGAAAGCGAACCGGCCCGACTCTCGTAATACTCATAATCATGTTGGTTCTCAAATCATGACACAAATACATAATGAAAGTTTTTCAAAGAATAATATACTTTTTACCTTTCTCGAATCAAATAGAATCTATAACATATAAAACTTATAATACAATACGTAATAACACATCGGCTTATATAGCCGCTTACATAACCGACATCTTATACCCACGACACTGTCTGCAAAGTCTCTAACACGGAACATGAACCCATAACATAATACTCTGACTTGGCAGCACTCCGGAGAAAATGGAGCTCGCCAATCCCAGCACGGGACATCTTCACTAATATCTTGACTCCACAGAGTGTGCACAACGCGGCATGAAATGCGCCCCCGAAGAAAGGGGTCGATGCGGAATATGTGCGAGTATGTAAAGTACGTGAAACATAATAAGCGGGATCATACCGAAGTAAAAATCCCAATTCATAAGACTTGCTTTTAAAAACATGTATCATGCATATCAATGTTATAAATTCATCGTAGAAATATATAGCGTGTCCCACGGCCCTCGGGTGAGGGACTCGGTAAGGGAAATCATATCATAATCATGTCATCATATCATCGTACATATATACGAGTACCCGGCCCTCTAGTGAGGGACTCGGTGAAACGAATCATATCATAATCATGTATGCGTGTCTATATACATATATATACATACCGTACCACGCCTAAGTGAGGGACTCGGTGAATAAGGTGTCCCGCCCCGCTAGTAAGGGACTCGATAAATAATCATAGCATCATATACCGTACCGGCCCTTTCGGGACTCGGATCGTGCCGCCTTTCGGGACTCGGTGAATAATCATATCGGCATATACCGTACCCGGCCCTTTCGAGACTCGGTCGTACCCGGCCCTCTAGTGAGGGACTCGGTGAACAATGCAAAGGTATGTGCACGAATACGTACCCGGCCCGGGACTCGGTGAAAGACACATTGATCTTGCACGAGCGGAGTAGTGAGAAACTATATACACATAAATCATTCCATGGACTCAATGAAGTAATCAAATCGAAGCGTCATTTGAAAGTCCGGACAATGGTTATATCAAATGGCATTCGGACATTACTCGGAAACATATCATATGTCATGAGCATATCAAAGTGTCGTAGAGATCATAGCCATACATCAAATCAATCGGTACGCTCGGAAAGTTACGAACATTATTCACTTCAGAACTTTCTACGAACAAATCGAAGCGATCCGAGCCTTTCTGTGAAAGTTACGGACTTTCGTAGTTTCGGAACCGTTTAGGAACAAAACTCTTTGAAAACAAAACCTTTGTGCAATTTTTGAAATTTAATTATACGAGTGACATACGGACCATGATTTGACCACATTAAGAATACGGATATCAAGAAAGCCAATAAGATTCATAAACATGCTCGGATCACCGAGAATAGGGTTACCTCGTAATTCGTGTCGTAACTTATTTTCAACTAAGACATGCCAAGAAAGGAGGGTGAGCTTTACATACCTTAGCCGCTTTCCTAAGCTAATCCAAACTTCGAGTCTCGACTTTCACGATCTACAACAATGTCATTAGACACCAAACATTAGCCATAGTCGCTTAGAAATTCAATTCCAACTAACACTTTATTCCTGAAATTTCTAAGAAGATTCTCTCCCTATAAATCCAATACCCCCGAGAATTCAACTCGGCCAATACCAACAACAACCATACCAACAACCATAATAACAATATCCATAAATGATTGAAACGCATTCTAACATTAACAATTCCTTCCTACACAATTCGACAACATTTCAATTATATTCAAATAAGCTACATATACGATCAATTCAATATCAATGCTCGCATATTCGACCACTAATACGTTAACCATTCACACATAATTTAAGAATATTACAAGCAAGCCACAACATTTCCAAAACAATCCAAACCATACACCACCTCACCCGAACGCCAATTTCCATAGGGACAACAACAATACGTTTCTTTCTTCCGAATTCATAAACTATACCAACAATTCCATACGTTAGCAACATTATTATCATCAGCACAAGAAACTACCTTAACATCGTTATCCTCAAATCAGCCCACACACGATTACAACTTTCATTGAACCATTAAATCCTCATGTCCATCATAGAATACATAACAACAATAACCAAAACACTAAATAAGATTAATTCTTCACTCCTACATAACATTATACATACACGGCCAAGCATACACAACACCATATTTTTATGAACTTCATTCATTTCCACATATCACAACATGTACCAATCACCCACAACACATGAAAGAAGATGGAATCCTTACCTTTTCCATTCAATTTCACTCTTCTCGGCTAGAACGAAGAATCGCAAGAACGAACGGTTTCTTGTTCCAACAACTTCTCCACCTGGACGAGGGCTCTTCAATTAGTAGAGAGACAAGGAGAAATAATTTTTCATGATCAAATTTGGGGAGCAATTTTCGGCCAGCCCTTGGTAGTGTGGTTCTCTCTTGTTCCCTTTTTTCTCTCCAAGTTTCTTGATTTTTCCTTGAGGAAAATGATGACTTATGTCTTATTTAGTCATCATACACATATATATAATTTCATGGCACACAGCCGGTCATGTGAGCTTCTTTTCTCTTTTTTTTCTTTTCTTTTTCTCCAATTTTCTAGAAATTTCTTAAGTCACCAAAGATGACTTGTGGTCTTGCATGGGCATGAATTATACTCCCTACAAATATGAAATATACACATGTGCCATTTCATGGCATGAAAATATTGGCCAAAATATAGGTGGGGCCCACGGCCACCTAGGCCTTTTGGCCATTTCATGAAAATTCTTTTCCAACTTTTAGCCTCTAGTTTTTCCTTATTCCAAATTTATCCTTAATGCTCCATGTCAACAAAAAAAATGATCATGCAACTTATACATTCTAAAAAAAATTATAACCTTGTCCCTAACTTTCCGCCATTAACTCGGAACATCCTAATGTACAGAATGCGAGGTATAACACTTACAATATCAACTTGAGTTATAAAATTCTTATGGCCAACATAGAATTCATAACGACAACAATCAAAATACTAAATAGAATTAATTCATTCTTTGCTACACCTCACAAGCCATATTCGGCCAAAACATCCACAACCAAATTTCATGATTTTCATTCATTTCAACACACTACACAACCAAACATGATAACTAGAATCAATTCATCATTTCAACACAACACACACATCCACACGGCTACAAGCCATGCACGGCTCAACTTCCATATGCCATATTTCATGAGTTTCATCCATTTTGACATACTACGACACACATAAGCCATCCATAACACATAAAAACAAGATTAAACCTTACCTTTCTTCTTAACTTCCAACTTGGCTAGGGTTAGCAACGGATAAAAACGAGCCATTTGTTGACCCAAACAACA
Organism: Lycium ferocissimum; assembly: GCF_029784015.1. NCBI lineage: Eukaryota > Viridiplantae > Streptophyta > Magnoliopsida > Solanales > Solanaceae > Lycium > Lycium ferocissimum. Next base: position 40,638 of record NW_026713380.1, on the reverse strand, counting down.
ACTCCACGTTAACAAGGACCCTTCAATTAGTGGGTTTGCTAGAATGAAATATTTTTTTGATGGCTAATTTTGGTCTTGAATGTTTGGGAGGCTTGGCCGAATGGCCTTGTTCTTGGTCTCCAAGGTTCTTGATTTTTCTTCTAAGTGTGGAATGGTAAAAAGATGACTTATTAGTCATCTTTGGTGTTCATATATGAGTTACACAAGTGTCCATGGCCCACACATGGGTTGGACCAATTAAATTTGGCCACAAAATGTGTGGGGCCATTCCCAAGCCACACGGCCAACATGGCCAATTTTCAATAATTTTCAACTTTCCAATATTTCACGTTTAACCCCAAATTTTTCTAAATGTTCCATGCCAACAAATTCATGAACAACTTATGCCTTAAAATGAAATCGAAGGTCAAAAGTCTCGACTTTGTATCCCGGAATAGGATTGTCTCTAACTTATCGTGGTTAACCCGGATTGTCCCAATGTACAAAATACGGGATATAACATCTTGGGCTGGCTCCTGTCGTAACCCCTGTCGGGCTGACGCCCTCTGTGTCGCTCCTCCATACCCTGGGCATATGCCTGTACCCGTGCAATATCTATACCGGGGTGAGAGGCCATCGCCATACAGCTATCGATCAAATAATTATCCAGCCCCATCACATACTGGTGCACTCTGTCAGCCATGTCAGCCACAATAGTAGGTGCGTACCTAGCCAAGGAATCAAACTCAAGGCTATACTCCTGGACACTCCTGCCGCCCTGCCTTAAATGTAAGAATCTGTAAACCCTGGCTCGCCTGAAAGGCCTCTGTAAACTCGGCCCACACTGCTGGAGGAGCACCCTCGCCCCTCGACAACTCCCAGGACTCGTACTCGCCAGTGTGCCTACATCATACAACCGATACGACGCAAACTCGACAGACTCAGTCTCAGAAGCCTTAATCAACCGCAACGTACGCTGCATCTGTCTGATGAACTCCTGGGGGTCCTCCTCGGGCTTTGACCCGAAAAACTCTGGCGGATTACAGGTCAAGAAATAGCGGGCCTCTCGACTGTCACGTCCGTCCGCATGATCATCTCCCGATCCATGTCCACGAACTCGCCCGCCACCAATCTAGTAAGTAGGAATCAACCGTCCCTCATAGCCCTATCCTCCGCCCCTAACGAGGAGCCGAGGCTCGGGCACCTCGAACCTCTGGAGCCGGCGGTGGAGCCGCCCCCCTCCGGCCTGCCGTCGCTCCAAGTCCCTCCGACAATGGCGGTGTAGCAGAACCGGCGCTGGGGGCACATTCTCGTGGCAATGTGCCCGCACGGGCCCCGGTAACTCTCCGAGCCCGGCAGTCTCCCCGCCGCAAGAGACTTGCTGCCCGCCACGGGCAACGTGGCCTTCCTCGGAGGCATCGCTCGAAAACATAACAATTCGTTAGAAAGGAACCATCCTAATAATCATGCTCTATCGCACGATCTAAGATCAAGAAAGATAACATCCTAAATGTCCTATAGCCTCCTGTTTATAGATGTGGTACACAACACACCGATAAACAGGACTCTACTAGACACGGTCTGTAGACATTCCGAGGACGAACCTGTCACGACCCAGCCCCGTGGGCCGCGACTGGCGCCCTATTTGGACACCCAAACAGACTTTCAGATCGAATCATTATAATTTAGCTTAGCTCAAATATCATACTCATCATTATTAGCGTAAGGAAAATAAATACTATCTTAAGCGGTCGCGCGTGCAAGCAGTGTCACATCAAAGTCGAGGGGCGGCGAATATACATCGCCGAACATATATGCACATATACAAACATAAGGGCCATTATGGCCACCATAACAAACGGGACCGCATTCAGATGCAAATCATAAACAAATCGAACATACATAGGACCCACGACCCACACATATGACTACAGGCCTCTACAAATCGAAACAGAACATATGACGGGGCAGGCCCCGCCCGTACCCCAAATAATCATGTGTGCAAATGCGTATACATCACAAAAGATATGTACCAACATCCGGGCTCCGAATCAAAAGGAGAGCACTCGTAATAACAGCACGTGTGGCCTACTGCGCATCACGAACCTCTCGTACCGCGAGCACGAACGCGGCCCCCGAAGAAAGAGGGTCGACGAAAGATGTACTGAGTATGTAAAGCATAAAGTACATAAATCCAAACCATAACTGAAGTGAAGGGTACAGAGAGAAAATACCAGATCAAAGTATCAGAATCTGTACTGAAGACACATGTACATAATGCAAATAGAAAATCATGCATAAAGCTCAGGAACGTGGTCACCACTCCGACGCTGGTGCCACAACACAGCATACTCCAGAAGGTTTCAAATCTCCGTACAAACCCCGAACATATCATATCACACACATATCATATCGCGACGTCTCGCGTCAGCAAAACAATTCATAGCATTAGCCATATCACAGCATAACTCCATATACGGTAACCGGCCCTATGGCGAGGTCTCGGAAACCGCAACACAGCGATACTTCCGAATTTATCATGGTGCGCACGATCACAAACCGGCCCGGAACCGGTGAACGAAATCATAGTATAGGCACGAGCAAGCAGTAGTGTAAGCCATATGCAAATACATAATCAAATTCCAAGGATCGACAAACAAATATGTATACATATTCATATTAAGATCGAAGGCTTAAAGTAAGCATTGGTCCGTCGAATTAATATACAAAAGTTGAGAGCCTTTAGATTTATAAAACGTTCGAAAATACTTCTTAACTATCCTCTCGAAAATTTAGTGTCGTTCACATGTTACAAGGCAACAATGTGATTTTTAGTTAATATGTTATGTTGTTTTATGGAAAATTATTGGTGCAAGATGTCGGAGAAGGCCGAGGGCAAATTTGGAATTTTGGAAATTAGTTTCGGAAATTACAAAACGAGCGTTTAATGAATTGGGCCAAGAAAAATTGAACAAATTGAGGCCCAAGTTCAAGGGGGTGGCCGGCCATAAGGCTAGGCCCAAGCCTCATTTTAATTGGTCATGTGATTATCACATGACCTTAAATGAGATATATATGTCCATGTGTTCTATAGAATGTTCAAGAAAAATCAAAATCAAAAAAAAAAAAAAGCAAGACCAAAAAGCCCTTTCGGCCGAACCATAGAAAAAAAAAAAAGAAAATTTTTCTTGCCTTGTTTCCAATCCTAAAATCTTGTCTTTCTTGTATTCGTAGTAAGTTCAAGACGCCCTCCGACGTGATATAATTGGTTTGGCGTAAGAGCGACGTTTGCGGCAAATTGGAATTTCAAGAAAAGGTAAGAATTTTGCCATTTTTGTGTTATGGAATTTGTATGAACATTATAAGGATTGAGAATAGACGAGAATTCCGTCGTTTTGGAGTGTGTGTGTGCAACCGTGCGTGTGTGTGTGTGTGTGGAAGTGGCCGTGAGCCATGGTTATGGTAAAGGAGATGATTTATGTTTTATTTAGCTTGTGGATTGCGTCGTTGTGACATTTATAACTCAAATGAATGTTTAACGAGTTAAGTTGGCATTTAAGTTGGTTATATGTTGGTGTGAAGAATTATGGAATTTTCATGTGATTTTTATATAAGTATAGAAATGAGGTTCCAAATGTGAATTATGATTGTTGTTAATAAGTATAAGAGGAAAACAATGCGAATTGGAAGCTTTGTTGTGTTTATGGAAGAGTCGGATAGAATATGGAAATTGGCGGAAAGCTTGAATTTGTGAATATCGTTTGGTACGTTATTGGAATATGTTTGAATAATATTAAATTAGTTAATGAATATGATAATGTCGATATTAGTTTGATATTGTGAAGTTCGGATGAAAGTTGTCGCTTTATGTAGAATAAAGAAAATGGATGTTAGCTTCATTTTTGTTGTGACTTATGATGCCTATGGTATTGTGGGTTGTTGTTGTTGATGTGTATTGAGCCGAGTTAAGCCTCGGGGATGTTATATATATAGGGGAAGTGCTGCCGAAATTTCGGTAGACAAAAACAAAGTTAAGTGAACTCTTAAGCCTTAAGATTCCTAATTGGTAACTTTGACCATTTACGGATTCTCGGATGAAACGGGATCTAAGTTTTGGGTGAGCATACGACGTTGATAAGGTATGTAAAGCTCCCCACTCCTTCTTTTGGCATGTCTTAGTATGTTAGGTTGATATCGGAACCCCGAAGCAATTCTGCTCCTCGAAATCCGATCTATAAGTAGGCTACTATTCATTCAATCCTATTGAAGCCTAATGATCCTATTTTGGTTAGAAAGCAACTAAATGTCCGAATCTTATGTAAAGGTGATCGATTTATTTGAAAATCCTTATGTATGATCTCATAGACCCTAAACGTCTATAAATTATGATTACCACCTCGACTCGACCCGAGGTGGGCCCGCTAACCCCGATATGCCTTAGTTGTCTTACTAGAACCTCTTTTTGAATAAGTTTTGATAAAGAATCTTTGATTTTGAATTTGCCCCTTATGAAATAACGTTTTGAACCTTATGAAACACTATGCTACGTTTTGGAACCACACGTACCACTTTGGAAATACTTTGTGAAATAAACTTTCGTGCTAAGTAATTATTTGACTATGTTTGACTAATAAACTGACGTATGAAGTAATCAAGTTTTGAAAGGCTGTTTTGACTTACAAACTGCATCGTTTGCTCACGACTCTGCTCGTGCCCTTATATGACTCCGTTCACCGGTTCCCGGGCCGGTTTTGTGATCGTGCGCCTTATGTTAAATTCGGTAGTATGCTGTGTTACGGTTTCCGAGACCTCGCCATAGGGCCGGTTACCGTTCTGGAGTTATGCTGTGATATGGCTTATGATATGATTTGTATGATGATATGATGTGATATGTTCGGAGATGTTTGGGCATATGAAACCTTCTGGAGTATGCTGTGTTGTGGCACCAGCGTCGGAGTGGTGACCACGTTCCTGAGCGTTACGCATGATTTTGATTTGCATTATGTACATATGATTTCAGTACAGATTTTGTTATACTAATCCGATGTTTTCTCTCCTTATTTTTAGTTTGTTTATGGTTTGGGTTTCTGTACTCTATGCTTTACATACTCAGTACTTCCTTCGTACTGACCCCCTTTCTTCGGGGGCTGCGTTCATGCCCGCAGGTACAGACGTTGGCGACCCTCCACTGTAGGACACACTTTCTGCTGTCTTGGATTGCTCCCTTCGGTCCGGAGCTTATATTTTGGTATATATTTTTGTCATGTATATTCTGACGTATATTTGCACTATTTGGGGTACGGCGGGGCCCTGTCCCGTCATATGATTCTGTCTGTTTGTCTAGAGGTCTGTGGACATATTTTGTGGGTTGTGCCTACGTCCGTATGACTATGTTTGTATCCGTTGTGTTGGGGCGATTCCATTCGCTGCGGCGGCCGGTCCGCATATGTATATGATATTTTGTTGGCGGCGGCCGGTCCGCTTATGTATATGATATTTTGATGGCCCTGTGCGGCCTTTGCTGGTATTTTCTGTGTGCAGGGTTATTTTGGTTAGCCCACAAAACAAAGGAAACTCTGTCGAAATTTTTCTGGAAATTATCTAAATTTGAAATATAGCCTTATCGGCTTCTGTTATATATTTGATCGCGTTCGTTATGCTTAGAGATAGTGTTTGATAGATATGTTTGGGTGCCCAGATCGGGCACCAGTCACGGCCTACGGAGTTGGGTCGTGACAAAAGTGGTATCAGAGCGGTTTGTCCTCGGAGTGTCCACAGATCGTGTCTCGTAGAGTCTTGTTTATCGGTGTGTTGTGCACCACATCTATAAACAGGAGGCTACAGGACATTTAGGGTGTTACCTTTCTTTGAATCTTAGATCGTGCGTTAGAGCTGTGTTGTTAGGATGGCTCTTTTCTGACCAATTGTTATGTTTTTCAGAGATGCCTCCGAAGAAGACGACGGCTGCCCAGAAGGGCAAGGCGAAGGCGGATGAGACTAGTCGAGCGCCGAGGGTTACACGGGCTCGTGCGCAGACTAGACCTGGTGTTGTGATACATTCAGAGGGTTCAGCCACTCCACCACCTAGGGAGGCCGGAGTAGGCCCCTCAGCGGCCCCAGCGACGCAGGCACCTGTGCCTCCAGCTCCCCAGCCCGGGGCAGAGGATAGGACACTTAGAGAGGCCGTACAGTTACACGACACCGGTGGCGGTCGGGTTCGGGGACGCGAGCCGCGAGGTGATGGTGATGATGATAGACAAGGACGACGGGACGGTCGCGGGTTCGTGAGTTCCCGACATGCGGACCTCCGAGTTTTCCGGTCTAAGCCCGAGGAGGACCCCCGGACTTTATTCGGGGGATGAGGCGTGCGGGGGACCGGTCGAGCTTCCCGCACCGAGTCCGTTGAGTTAGCCTCACACCGGTTGCGGGATGTTGTCGCTCACCGGTATGAGTCCCGGGAATTATCCCGAGGAGGGGGTGCTGCCCCAGCTACTTGGGCTGAGTTTGAGGCTGCTTTTCTTCGCCACTTTTTGCCCCCAGAGTTGCGGAGGGCGAGAGTTGACAGGTTTTTACAGCTACGGCAGAGGGGCCGGAGTGTTCGCGAGTATAATCTAGAGTTTAATTCTCTGGCCCGGTATGCTCCTGCTATAGTGGCGGACATGGCTGATCGGATGCACCAGTATGTGATCGGGCTGGATCGTTATTTGGTTGAGGCCTGTATGTCGATGGCATCGCGGACAGATATGGATATTGCCAGATTACAGGCCTATGCTCAGGGGATGGAGGACAGGCAGCGAGCAGATCAGTCTAGTAGAGATCGTGACAGGAGGCCGCCCAAGAGGGCCAGATCTGCCGGGTATACTGGAGATTCTAGAGGCGGCCAGCCTCAGTCACAGCAGTCGGGTAGATATCCTCCTCCGTCAGGCAGGGGTACGCAGTCCGCCGGTAGGCGATATGATGGCGCAGGACCATCCGGGGCTGGCGAGTTCCCGAGCTCGGGGTTCGCGGATGACCGGAGGATCCGGCCACCCGGACCACCCGTGCCCCGTTGTTCTCATTGTGGTAAATCACATCCGGGGGTGCTACCGAGCCACCGGAGCTTGTTTTTCTTGTGGCCGTCAGGGCCATATTATGCGTGACTGTCCGATGGCGGGTGGTTCTGGTAGTGCAGCTCAGCCCACAGGATCAGCCGCTGGTTCATCCTCTACTCCTTCAGTTACACGTCCTCCGGGACGAGGTGCGCCACCACCGGCGGGCCGCGGTCGAGGCCGTGGCGGCGCTTCAGGGTCTAGCGGTCCATCGAACCGCGTATATGCATTGGCTACTCGCCAGGACCAGGAGGCTTCGCCGAATGTTGTCACAGGTATATTGTTGATTTTTCTTTGATCTGTGTATGCTTTAATTGACTCTGGTAATGTTGTTACAGGTACATTATTGATTTTCTCTCGATCTGTGTATGCCTTAATTGATCCTGGTTCTACGTTATCATATATTTCCCCGCTCGTTGCTAATGAAATTGGAATAATTCCTGAGCCTATCGAGCCATTTGAAGTAGCCACACCGCTTGGTGATTTTATTATAGCCAGTGTGTGTATAAAAATTGTTCTATGACCATATGTGATCGTTGCACTAAAGCCGATCTAGTAGAATTAAATATGATTGAATTTGACGTTATTATGGGCATGGACCGGTTAGCTTCCGTTATGCTAATGTGGACCGCCGTAAAAAAGGTAGTTCGTTTCCAATTTCCAGGGGAGCCAGTCATAGAGTGGGCAGGCAATACCGCGTCACCAAAGGGTAAATTTATTTCGTACCTTAAAGCCAGAAAAATGATTCAGAAAGGGTATATTTATCATTTGGTACGTGTGCATGATATTAAAGCAGAGACGCCTACTCTTCAATCCGTTCCGGTTGTGAACGAATTTCCCGATGTATTTCCAGACGATCTTCCAGGTCTTCCCCCTGAACGGGAAATAGATTTCACTATAGATTTGTTGCCAGATACGCAGCCCATATCTATTCCTCCGTATAGAATGGCCCCGGCAGAATTGAAAGAATTAAAGGAGCAGCTGAAAGATCTATTGGACAAAGGTTTCATTAGACCCAGCACATCGCCCTGGGGAGCGCCGGTATTATTTGTAAGAAAGAAAGATGGTTCGTTGCGAATGTGTATCGACTACCGGCAACTAAATAAGGTGACCATTAAAAATAAATATCCCCTCCCCCGCATTGATGATTTATTTGATCAGTTGCAGGGTGCTAAACACTTTTCAAAGATAGATCTGCGCTCTGGTTATCATCAGGTACGTGTCCGAGAATCGGATATTCCAAAGACTGCCTTCGGGACCCGTACGGGCACTATGAATTCAGAGTAATGTCTTTCGGATTGACTAATGCTCCAGCGGTATTCATGGACTTAATGAATCGGGTATTTCGGCCATTCCTTGATATGTTCGTGATCGTGTTTATAGATGATATTCTGGTCTATTCCCGGTCTGCAGAAGAACATTCAGATCATTTAAGGACAGTTCTTGGTACACTTCGGCAGCAGAAATTATATGCCAAATTTTCGAAATGTGAATTCTGGTTAACTTCTGTGGCATTCTTGGGGCATGTTGTCGGAGCAGATGGTATTCGGGTCGATACACAGAAAATTGAAGCTCGTACGAGAATTGGCCCGGACCGACCACACCGACGAGGTACGCGGTTTTACGGGGCTAGCCGGATATTATAGAAGATTTGTGGAGAATTTTGCTTCTATTGCGGCACCACTGACGAAGCTGACTCAGAAAGCAGCAAAATTCCAGTGGACCGATGCCTGTGAGCGCGGCTTTCAGTACGTTGAAGGAGAAATTAATCACAGCTCCAGTTTTAGCTCTTCCGGAAGGATCAGACGGGTACGTGGTTTATTGTGATGCTTCTGGTACTGGGATAGGTTGTGTTCTGATGCAAAGACGGTCGAGTCATAGCTTATGCTTCCCGGCAACTCAGACCGCACGAGAGAAATTATCCCACTCATGACCTGGAGTTAGCCGCGGTAATCCATGCCTTGAAAATATGGCGGCACTATTTATATGGGGTTCATGTTGACATTTACACTGATCATAAAAGCCTCCAATATATTTTCAAGCAAAAGGAGCTGAATCTGCGACAACGGAGGTGGCTCGAATTACTGAAAGACTATGATGTTGATATTCTGTATCATCCGGGTAAAGCCAACGTCGTAGCTGATGCACTGAGCCGCAAATCCATGGGTAGTTTGATTGATGTGCAGCCTGACAAGAAAGAATTGGTCCGTGAGATTCATCAGTTAGCTAGCCTTGGGGTCCGTTTAGCGGATTCTGGTGATACGGGGGTTTCTGTTCGAGAAGTTGCTAAATCATCCATTATGGAAGAAGTAAAACAGCGCCAGTCCGAAGATCCTATTCTGGTCCGATATAGAGATGCGGCCTTTAATAAAGAAAAGACTCAGTTTGAAATCTCCCCGGACGGAGTGCTATTGTGTAAAGGCAGAGTATGTGTACCGGATGTGGCAGGACTGCGACGGCAGATTATGGGTGAAGCACATAATGCCCGGTATTCTATTCATCCTGGCTCCACTAAAATGTATCATGATCTTAAATGTTTGTATTGGTGGGACGGCATGAAAAGAGATATTGCAGAATTCGTCGGTCAGTGCCCAAATTGCCAGCAAGTTAAGATTGAGCATCAAAAGCCCGGCGGGTTATTACAGGAGATGCGATTCCACTGAAATGGGAGATGATTAATATGGATTTCGTCACGGGTTTACCGCGCACTCCACGCAGTATGATTCTATTTGGGTTGTTGTTGACAAAGTTGACGAAATCGGCTCATTTTACGCCCGTCAAGACTACTTATTCGGTGGGGATTATGCTAGAATATATATTAAAGAGATAGTAAGACTTCACGGAGTTCCCGTGTCTATTATTACCGACCGAGGTGCACAATTCACGACTAATTTCGGACGTCGTTTCAAGAGGCATTGGGGACTCGGTGAGTCTTAGCACTGCATTTCATCCTCAGACCGATGGACAGGCCGAGCGCACCATTCAGACGTTAGAAGATATGCTACGGGCCTGTGTTATTGATTTCAAAGGTAGCTGGGATGATCACTTGCCTCTTATTGAATTTGCTTATAATAATAGTTATCATTCCAGTATCCAGATGGCACCGTATGAAGCCTTATATGGTAGAAAGTGCAGATCTCCGATTGGGTGGTTCGATGTAGGTGAAACTAAATTAATCGGTCCAGATATTGTCCAACAGGCAGTTGATAAAGTGAAACTGATTCGAGAGCGGTTATTAGCGGCCCAGAGTCGACAGAAATCTTATGCTGATAAACGACGTCGACCGTTAGAGTTTGAAATTGGTGATTGGGTATTCCTGAAAGTATCACCTATGAAGGGTGTAATGAGATTTGGCAAAAAGGGTAAGCTCAGTCCACGATATATTGGGCCATATCAGATTATTCGGAAGATGGGTCAGGTCGCATATGAGCTAGATTTACCATCTGATCTGGAGGCAGTACACCCAGTATTTCATGTGTCCATGCTCCGTAAATGTATTGGTGACCCTTCCAGAGTATTTCCAGCAGATGATATTCAGGTAACAGAGGACTTATCTTACGAAGAGCAGCCTGTGGCTATTCTGGATCGCCAGGAGAAGAGACTGCGCACTAAAGACGTGCCTTCTGTCAAAGTCCTGTGGCGGAATAATAACCGCGAAGAAGTAACTTGGGAAGCCGAGGACGCCATGAGGAGAAAATATCCTCACCTATTCTCTGCACCTACAGGTAATCTAAACCTCTAAGTTTGTTACATTGATTGGAAAATGATTCGTGAATATTAACTATAAACAGGGACTCCCCCGTTATGCTTATAAGGTCTTATGTCTAACATTCGAGGACGAATGTTTCTAAAGGGGGGGAGAATGTTATGTCCCGTGTTTTTGCATAACTGGAAATTATGAAAATGATTAAGACTTGTATGTTACAAGGCAACAATGTGATTTTTAGTTAATATGTTATGTTGTTTTATGGAAAATTATTGGTGCAAGATGTCGGAGAAGGCCGAGGGCAAATTTGGAATTTTGGAAATTAGTTTCGGAAATTACAAAACGAGCGTTTAATGAATTGGGCCAAGAAAAATTGAACAAATTGAGGCCCAAGTTCAAGGGGGTGGCCGGCCATAAGGCTAGGCCCAAGCCTCATTTTAATTGGTCATGTGATTATCACATGACCTTAAATGAGATGAATATATATCCATGCCTTCTATAGAATGTTCAAGAAAAATCAAAATCAAAAAAAAAAATTGAAGACCAGCCCCTTTCGGCCGAACCATAGAAAAAAAAAAGAAAATTTTTCTTGCCTTGTTTCCAATCCTAAAATCTTGTCTTTCTTGTATTCGTAGTAAGTTCAAGACGCCCTCCGACGTGATATAATTGGTTTGGCGTAAGAGCGACGTTTGCGGCAAATTGGAATTTCAAGAAAAGGTAAGAATTTTGCCATTTTTGTGTTATGGAATTTGTATGAACATTATAAGGATTGAGAATAGACGAGAATTCCGTCGTTTTGGAGTGTGTGTGTGTGCAACCGTGCGTGTGTGTGTGTGTGGAAGTGGCCGTGAGCCATGGTTATGGTAAAGGAGATGATTTATGTTTTATTTAGCTTGTGGATTGCGTCGTTGTGACATTTATAACTCAAATGAATGTTTAACGAGTTAAGTTGGCATTTAAGTTGGTTATATGTTGGTGTGAAGAATTATGGAATTTTCATGTGATTTTTATATAAGTATAGAAATGAGGTTCCAAATGTGAATTATGATTGTTGTTAATAAGTATAAGAGGAAAACAATGCGAATTGGAAGCTTTGTTGTGTTTATGGAAGAGTCGGATAGAATATGGAAATTGGCGGAAAGCTTGAATTTGTGAATATCGTTTGGTACGTTATTGGAATATGTTTGAATAATATTAAATTAGTTAATGAATATGATAATGTCGATATTAGTTTGATATTGTGAAGTTCGGATGAAAGTTGTCGCTTTATGTAGAATAAAGAAAATGGATGTTAGCTTCATTTTTGTTGTGACTTATGATGCCTATGGTATTGTGGGTTGTTGTTGTTGATGTGTATTGAGCCGAGTTAAGCCTCGGGGATGTTATATATATAGGGGAAGTGCTGCCGAAATTTCGGTAGACAAAAACAAAGTTAAGTGAACTCTTAAGCCTTAAGATTCCTAATTGGTAACTTTGACCATTTACAGATTCTGGATGAAACGGGATCTAAGTTTTGGGTGAGCATACGACGTTGATAAGGTATGTAAAGCTCCCCACTCCTTCTTTTGGCATGTCTTAGTATGTTAGGTTGATATCGGAACCCCGGAAGCAATTCTGCTCCTCGAAATCCGATCTATAAGTAGGCTACTATTCATTCAATCCTATTGAAGCCTAATGATCCTATTTTGGTTAGAAAGCAACTAAATGTCCGAATCTTATGTAAAGGTGATCGATTTATTTGAAAATCCTTATGTATGATCTCATAGACCCTAAACGTCTATAAATTATGATTACCACCTCGACTCGACCCGAGGTGGGCCCGCTAACCCCGATATGCCTTAGTTGTCTTACTAGAACCTCTTTTTGAATAAGTTTTGATAAAGAATCTTTGATTTTGAATTTGCCCCTTATGAAATAACGTTTTGAACCTTATGAAACACTATGCTACGTTTTGGAACCACACGTACCACTTTGGAAATACTTTGTGAAATAAACTTTCGTGCTAAGTAATTATTTGACTATGTTTGACTAATAAACTGACGTATGAAGTAATCAAGTTTTGAAAGGCTGTTTTGACTTACAAACTGCATCGTTTGCTCACGACTCTGCTCGTGCCCTTATATGACTCCGTTCACCGGTTCCCGGGCCGGTTTTGTGATCGTGCGCCTTATGTTAAATTCGGTAGTATGCTGTGTTACGGTTCCGAGACCTCGCCATAGGGCCGGTTACCGTTCTGGAGTTATGCTGTGATATGGCTTATGATATGATTTGTATGATGATATGATGCGATATGTTCGGAGATGTTTGGGCATATGAAACCTTCTGGAGTATGCTGTGTTGTGGCACCAGCGTCGGAGTGGTGACCACGTTCCTGAGCGTTACGCATGATTTTGATTTGCATTATGTACATATGATTTCAGTACAGATTTTGTTATACTAATCCGATGTTTTCTCTCCTTATTTTTAGTTTGTTTATGGTTTGGGTTTCTGTACTCTATGCTTTACATACTCAGTACTTCCTTCGTACTGACCCCCTTTCTTCGGGGGTTGCGTTCATGCCCGCAGGTACAGACGTTGGCGACCCTCCACTGTAGGACACACTTTCTGCTGTCTTGGATTGCTCCCTTTCGGTCCGGAGCTTATATTTTGGTATATATTTTTGTCATGTATATTCTGACGTATATTTGCACTATTTGGGGTACGGCGGGGCCCTGTCCCGTCATATGATTCTGTCTGTTTGTCTAGAGGTCTGTGGACATATTTTGTGGGTTGTGCCTACGTCCGTATGACTATGTTTGTATCTATTGTATTGGACGATTCCATTCGCTGCGCGGCGGCCGGTCCGCATATGTATATGATATTTTGTAGGCGGCGGGTTAGCCCGGTTTTTCCGGAAATTATCTAAATTTGAAATATAGCGCTTATGTATATGATATTTTGATGGCCCCGTGCGGCCTTTGGGTCGGTATTTTACGCTTCAACAAATGCGGGGTTATTTTGGTTAGCCCACAAAACAAATATAAAAATCATATAAAAATCACATCGAAATTTTTTCAATGCCAAATTATCTAAATTTGAAAAATTCAACTCATCCTAACTATACAACATAACACCTATTCGGCCACATGCACACACATGCACACCCACTTTGCAAACCTCCATATTTCTATATATTATACTCATTTCCATATACTACAACACAAACAAACCTTCATAACATAAACAAAAGGGATGAATTCTTACCTTTTCCTTTCAACTTCTTCACTTAACTCAAGTGTGAGATTGATGAAACTAATGCTCAATCTTCCAAAACAACTACACCAAGTTGTAGAGGAGCCTTGAATTAGTAGGAATGTAACAAGAAAATAATTTTTGGAACAAGATTTTTGAGGGACAAAAATTTGGAGCCATGGCCGAATGGCCTTCTCCATTGCTCCTCTTGTTTTTCTTTGTTTTTCTCTCTCTCTTCTCTTGTCTTGAAAGTTCTAGGATTTGATGAATAATTGCCCCTTTATATTATTTCCTCACATGGCCAAATTATATGGGCTTGGATATTTTTCTCCCCTTTTTTCAAGCTTGGCCGGCCACCCCCTTTGGGTTGGGCTTGGCTTGCTTATATTTTTTTTTTAAACTTTTCAAGCCCAATTATTTTGTCCATATTTTTGCTAGTCCATGAAGTCAATTTTCAAAATTCCAATTTTGCCCTTGGCCTTCCTCCGTATTTCCACATCAATATTTTTCATGAACAACACACATATATTATCTAAAATCAAAATAGCACCTCACCTCCTACAAGTCACAATTATTTCAAAATTTTCGAATACGCGAAGATGCGGGATATAACATTCTCCCCCCCTTTAGAACATTCGTCCTCGAATGTTAAATTAGCCTTATAGGGCCTCACAACCTGGCGGGGGAGTCTCTCCGTATGAGTAGCACACATAAACCTTTTGTAAATCGATACGACAAATTTAGAAATTCAGATTATCTGTAAATATAGGGAACAAGCGAGGATGCCGCTTCTTTATCGTTTCGCTATAAGACCTTAATAGAGGGTATGTCCCTGGTACGCAACCTCCTCACCTGACAATTCAGAATAGCTACAGGTTGCTTCTCATAAGTTAATTCCTCAGTCATCTGGATGTCATCCACTGGAAATGTTTTAGAAGGGTCACCAACACCTCCACGGAGCACAAATACACGAAATATCGAATATACTGACTCCGGATCAGATGGTAAGTCTAGCTCATAGGCGACCTCGTCTACCTTCCAAATAGTCTGATACGGCTCGATATACCGCGGACGGAGTTCACTCTTACCGAAGCTCATCAGACACGTCATAAGTGATATTTTAGAAATAGCCGCTCATCAATCTAGAATTTTAACGATTGGCGTCGTTTATCCGTATATGATTTCTCGTCGACTCGAGCGCCATCAACCATCCCCAAGTGAGCTTTTGTCTTACTAACTGCCACTTGTAACCATACCTGGCCCGCTCAACTTGGCTTTTCCCATATCGAACCAACCAATCGGAGATTTGCATTTTTCTATCTCACAAGGTTTCGTATTCGTATGGTGTCATCTGAATGTTAGGACGGTAGCTATTATTATTATAGGCAATTCCAATTAACGGCAATGATCACTTTCACTATCCTTGAAATCAATAATATAGACGTATAACATATCTTCCAGCTCCTAGATAGCGCGCTTGGCCGTCCGTCGGACCGAGGATGAGATACTATGCCACGACTCACCCGAGTCCCCAATCCTTTCGAGACGATCTCCAAAAGTTAGCCGTAAGCTAAGCACCTCCGTCGGCGTAACGGATACGGAGTCCCGTGAAATCTTATTATCTCTTTAATACGCAATTTAGCATAATCCTCAGCCGAATAAGTAGTTCTATCCGAAGGAAATGGATCGACTCCGTCAATCTTTGACACTAATTCAATTAAAATCGTACCTGCGCGGAGTGCGCGACAACCTATAATAAAGTCTATGTTGATTGTTTCTCATTTCCAAACTAAAATTTCCGTTTCCTGTAGCAATCCGCCGAGCCTTTGTTGCTCGATTTTGGACTTACTGGCAGTTTGGATATTGACCAACGAACTCGCACCGTATCGGAATGGCATCCTTGACCGACGCTATTTTACCTTTTCCATAATCGATGATTCAACACTTCTCGGACAAAACCCCTAATATTTCCGTAACCGTCCAAACGGATTCTGTGGCTAACTAACTGATGGATTTCACGAACTAATTCCTCCTTTCTGGATGCACACTGGTCAATTTGCCCATAGGTTTGCGACTAAGTGCGTCTGCCATAACATTCGCTTTTTCAGGGTGGTACAGAATATCGACGTCATGATCTTTCAATAATTCAAACCATCTTCCTTATCGCAAATTCAGCTTCTTTTTGCTTAAAATGTGTTGGGGACTCTGATGGTCTATACAATTATCGTGGACTTCATGTAAATAATGCCGCCATATCTTCAAAACATAAATTACCATGACTAATTCTAGATCATGAGTGGAGTAATTTCTCTCGTGCGGATCCTTTACAAATATGGTCAAACACCACTTCATCCCGATAATCCACAAAATTTCATGGCGTATCTCCTCGGGTTTCATGTGATTAGTGGTCCATGGACTATTTCCTAATATTCAACGAACCCCTTTCTTTCCTTCAAAAATTTCCACACTACCAAACACTCGGTATTCCTATTACGATAATCGTTATTACCGGAAGTATTCGTTGAGTCTGATAATCCTTTCCGTTACTCTTTAGGACCTAGCTCGCAGCCATTCTCTTGCCTTTATTAGTAGTTCTTAAAACATATTACTGCATACTTATGTACAACATCCGTTTACCCAATAGGGGGGGAATTAAATCATGAGATAAACGTATCACAATTCATGTTGGCGAAAAGCGTTTTCTTAAGGCGTCTTTCATTCTTTCCTTTCTTGACATCTAAAGATATTGTGATGCCGTTTTAAGTCTAACATAACACGTTCCCCCCCCCCCCTTTAAGGGGCTGTACTTATACCCTATCCATGTCTTTTCCTCCCGAGTCCTATAACTCGATTAGCCTCATACGAGACCTTAATGAAGTCACGAGGCGATGTCAAAATCTTATCTGGTAGCCGGTCCTCGAATGATGTAGTTAATGTAGCCACTTATCCTTTAGCAATCACACCCTTCCTTCACGTTTGTTCCTTACCTTTCGTTCTGCTTCCTCGATAATCGGATTACTTGATATTCATATAATTCACCGTTCCATACCATGGATTTTTTTCTTTTTTGCTCTGCACTATTACATTCCAGTTCCTTTTTGCAAATAATTTCGTGCTTTGCCCGTCGGCTCTTTTTGAGGCTCTGCTTAATTACGTTTCTCACTTTCAACTTTTCTGACGTTCTGATCTCCTTATGTTCTACTCAATTACGCTCTTTTCTTTCCAAATATCGTTGTGTTAGAATTTTTCCAATGTCAACCTGTAGCAAAATCAATATCGCTTACCTCGTAACATCTATACCATACCTTTCGCTTTGTCCCATAAATTCTCGTCCACTTAATATCTTCCATATATTACAACACTAGCTATTAGGGTTCACCCATCGATCGACATAGTCAAAAGGGGAGTCCTACACATGCATATACCTATATACGTCATTTCTTTTACAAGACATTTCCAATCACTTGCTCCAACTTACTCGAATTCCGCAGCCGTGTTGCTCCTCTTCCTTTTTTCACCAATCTAATCCGTCGCAACTTACGCGACCTCTATAAAGTTGCTAACCATTCCACATACTCTAATTTCCTTTAGATCACCCCAAATTTCCTATTTGTCTCTCATATCTATGTTTGTGAAAATTTCAATACATTTCCCAGGGGGTCACCCATCCCAGAATTGCTCTGGTCCTAGCACGCTTAACCTTAAAACTTTAATGCACTTAGGTGCGTTAAGGCCGGTATAATCGCATCAACTGCCCCGCACAACCTTTGTCACGTAATTTTAGGCAAGTCGGGGTCTTAACAATTTTCAAAACGTCCTCGTAGCGGGTCCCACCCCGATCTAGGGAGGAGTCTTTCACTTTTCTGACCATATAGTTACTGTGTCGCCCCTTATCTAAATCCTCAATACTTACCTTCGTCTATATGTCTAATTCTACACAGCCCACAAATTTAAATTTTTATTCCACAAATTCCAACCCTAATCAATCGTCGGGAACTGGTAAAATATTTCCGTAAGGTTCTCTCCAACTACTAGCAGAAAGAAACTAAAGTCTGACAAACATTGCAGAACTTCTTAGTACTTAATTCACATAATTACCTCCATATATATATATAGGAGTAGTAAGCGAACCATTTAATTTCCAACTACTTGTCATATGCTCCGTATTTTTTTTTCCAATAAGGTGAACTTAATCACTGGACATTTTTGCCCCTCAATATAGGCTCTTCTAAAGCAAAGTGTGATTGGGACATATTTTGGTCTGTTTAAATAAATCGCAAACTTTGCTGCTCACATACACTTTCTCGGAATAGATTTTCCCACATAAGGACGGTGCTTCTTACAAATGACATGAAGGATGTCTTTTAAACTTTAATTCAACACAACAGATTTACTCTATCGGTATCGACTTTCAGGACGTGTTAAGAACGTACATCTCATTTTCCTTTTTATAATGCTGGAAAAATTTGGGCAGAGGTTCCTCTGTATTTCT
Source organism: Lycium ferocissimum (assembly GCF_029784015.1). NCBI lineage: Eukaryota > Viridiplantae > Streptophyta > Magnoliopsida > Solanales > Solanaceae > Lycium > Lycium ferocissimum. Next base: position 22,142 of record NW_026713380.1, on the reverse strand, counting down.
TACTGTCCCAAAACCTGCACGCAGGAAATACCAACAATGCCTCACAGGGCCAACATATATCTGTACGTATCATATCGTAACATAGCCACACAAGGCTAACAATTTCAAGTAAAACATGAATATGTCGGGACTTACCTTACGTACATAATTCAAGGGGCACCGGTGGCATTTTCATATTTATTTTCCTTTTCGACCTTCAACGTTGTATTTCAATCATACTTCAAATAACTTCCCAATATACATCTTTTATACCATTGCTTACCTGTGTACTGTATAGCTTCCAATATCATCAATCACTGTCTTCTATCGATACCGTCCTTCAGCTGAAATCACAGGTTAGTAGGAAGGAATTCATTTCCTACGGCTAGCTCTATCGCACGATCTAAGATCCAAAGAAAGGCAACACCCTAAATGTCCTGTAGCCTCCTGTTTATAGATGTGGTGCACGACACACCGATAAACAAGACACTACGAGACACGGCCTGTAGTCATTCCGAGGACAAACCGCTCTGATACCACTTTTGTCACGACCCAGCCCCGTGGGCCGCGACTGGCGCCCTATTTGGACACCCAAACAGACTTTCAGATCGAATCATTATAATTTAGCTTAGCTCAAATATCATACTCATCATTATTAGCAGAAGTGAAAATAAATACTATCTTAAGCGGTCGCGCGTGCAAAAGAGTGTCACATCAAAGTCGAGGGGCGGCGGAATATACATCGCCGAACATATATGCACATATACAAACATAAGGGCCATTATGGCCACCATAACAAACGGGACCGCATTCAGATGCAAATCATAAACAAATCGAACATACATAGGACCCACGACCCACACATATGACTACAGGCCTCTACAAATCGAAACAGAACATATGACGGGACAGGGCCCCGCCGTACCCCAAATAATCATGTGTGCAAATGCGTATACATCACAAAAGATATGTACCAACATCTGGGCTCCGAATCAAAAGGAGCACTCTGTAATAGAGAGAATGTGTGGCCTACTCGGCGCATCACGAACCTCTCGTACCGCGAGTACGAAACGCATTGAAGAAAGCGGGGTCGACGAATTCTCTTTTTTTTTACCAAACCATAATCGAAGTCTCTTTAAAGCTTAAAGTACAAAATCCAAACCATAAATCGAAGTGAAGGGTTTTTTTTAAAATACCGGATCAAAGTATCGAAACCACCGAAGACACATGTACATAATGCAAATAGAAAATCATGCATAAGGCTCGGAACGTGGTCACCACTCCGACGCCGGTGCCACAACACAAAGATACCCGAAGGTTTCAAATCTCCGTACAAACCCCGAACATATCATATCACACACATATCATATCGCGACGTCTCGCGTCAAAACAATTCATAGCATTAGCCATATCACAAAGATAATTCCATATACCATGAACCGGCCCTATGGCGAGGTCTCGAAACCGCAACACAAAGATACTTCCGAATTTATCATGGTGCGCACGATCACAAACCGGCCCGGAACCGGTGAACGAAATCATAGGATAGGCACGAGCTAGTAGTGTAGCCATATGCAAATACATAATCAAATTCCAAGGATCGACAAACAAATACGTATACATATTCATATTAAGATCGAAGGCTTAAAATAAGATTGGTCCGTCGGAATTAATATACAAAAGTTGAGAGCCTTTAGATTTATAAAACGTTCGAAAAATACTTCTAACTATCCTCTCGAAAATTTAGTGTCGTTCACATTTAGAAGCTTTCATATCACTTATGGAACAATTTACCAAACGGAGTCTTAAATTCGTAGGCAAAGGTCCCATCTTTATGTCAAACCAAAGTAGATTAAATAAGACAAACGAAAGGAACCTTGGGACTAGTGGGCCCACCTCGGGTCAAATCGAGGCGGCGGGCATAAATCACGAACTTTAGACTCTATGGAGTCATCTATGTAAGTTTCGAAGCAATTCCATCACATTTGCGCAAATTATGGATATTCGAATAGTTTTCCAACAAAACATAGAAGTCATGATTCAATTGTACTGAATGAATAGTAACTGAAATCAAACTCGGGTTTCGATGAGCAGGATAACCCCCGAGGCCCAAATTCAAACCTAGTATCTCTAGGACATGCCAAAAGAAGAAGAGGGATAGCTTTACATACCTTACGCGCGTCTTACGCTCGCTCAAACTCAATTCCCGTTTGCCCAAATCTACAAATGGTCGATTACCAAAGGTAAGTTATAGATTCTAAGTATTTAACTTAAGGTCATGTTGGTCTACCGAAATTTCGGCAAGACTTCCCCTATACATATGACATCCCCGAGAATTGTCTCGGCTCAAAACATCAACAACAACAACCCAACAACATCAACAATCACCATAAGCTACATTATGGCACAAATAGTCTCCTTTCTACATAGTTCAATAATTTCCATCCAAACTTCACATCATCAAACTAATATCAACATTTTTCCATATTCATTAACTAACTCAAGATTACTCAAATATTTCAATAACATTTCAAGCAACCCTCAAGAATTCAAGCAATTCCGCCAATTCCATATTCTATCCAAAGCTTCAACAAATGCGACGAAACTACCAAATCATCTTGTTTTCTTCCAAACTCATTAACAACAATCATAATTCACACTTAGAATCTCATTTCTATATTTATATAAAAATCATATAAAAATCACATAATTTGCCATAATGACATACATGCCATTTCAATGCCAAATTAAACCATCTAGGCTTCCTTTACATTATAATAATCATAACAACACAACTACCATGTTAAACAAAATAAATCCATCATTGTTCCATCATAACACCAACCACGGCCAACATGCCATATTTCTAACTTCATCCAATTTCATTCAACTTTCATTTCCAATACAAATTCCACAATAACCACAACTAGAATACAACATAAAATTCAACTCATCCTAACTATACAACATAACACCTATTCGGCCACATGCACACACATGCACACCCACTTTGCAAACCTCCATATTTCTATATATTATACTCATTTCCATATACTACAACACAAACAAACCTTCATAACATAAACAAAAGGGATGAATTCTTACCTTTTCCTTTCAACTTCTTCACTTAACTCAAGTGTGAGATTGATGAAACTAATGCTCAATCTTCCAAAACAACTACACCAAGTTGTAGAGGAGCCTTGAATTAGTAGGAATGTAACAAAAAATAATTTTTGGAACAAGATTTTTGAGGGACAAAAATTTGGAGCCATGGCCGAATGGCCTTCTCCATTGCTCCTCTTGTTTTTCTTTGTTTTTCTCTCTTTCTCTTGTCTTGAAAGTTCTAGGGGATTTGATGAATAATTGCCCCTTTATATTATTTCCTCACATGGCCAAATTATACGGGCTTGGATATTTTTCTCCCTTTTTTTCAAGCTTGGCCGGCCACCCCTTTGGGTTGGGCTTGCTTATATTTTTTTTTTTAAACTTTTCAAGCCCAATTATTTTGTCCATATTTTTGCTAGTCCATGAAGTCAATTTTCAAAATTCCAATTTTGCCCTTGGCCTTCCTCCGTATTTCCACATCAATATTTTTCATGAACAACACACATATATTATCTAAAATCAAAATAGCACCTCACCTCCTACAAGTCACAATTATTTCAAAATTTTCGAATACGCGAAGACCATATAAACCGTCATATTTTGTCACGAAACCCCGTAGGCATGACTAGTGTCCGGATTGACACTCATACGCCTTCCCCCGTATAAACTTCATAAATACAAATGGTCACACATATTTTATCTCATAAGAGCAAACATATGTCACAAAAGCAGGTTGTCATAATGTACATAACATATCGAATATACGCGTATACAAGGTCGCACCACCCAAACATAGAACATACGAGCACATCTATACAGAAATAACCATAACCCGCATACATGTCTACAGACCTCTAAACAGAACAACAGAATCATATGACGAGACAGGGCCCCGCTGTACCCCTGAATGAATATATACATATGCAACGGAAGAATATATACCAAAATGTAGGCTCCGGACAAAGGAGCACTCCCAAATCGCAGCAGGTGTCCTAGGTTAGCCGGCGGATCACCAAACCGGGCGTCCGTACCGCGGTAGATGAAACGCAGCCCGAAGAAAGGGGTCGCATTTAATATGTACCGAGTATGCAAAGCAAGAAATGCAAACAAATCGAATCATAATCGAAACAATAAATACAGAAAATAGGTACAATATGCAAAATGTCAAAATATTTAATTTAAAAAAAATATAAATCATGCATGGGGCTCTTAGAACTATGGTCGCCCGCCCGTCGTTGGCGCCATAACACAGCATCACACCAGAAGGTTTCATATCTCCGTAACCCGACATATCCCCGTAACACATCATAGCACACCATAACGCCATAACATAGCATAACACCAAATATAAACGGAACCCGGCCCTCCAGCGAGGAGCTCGGTGAACCGTAACACAGCATCACACCGGAATTTAACATAGTGCGCACGAAACATAACCGGCCCGGGACTCGGTGAAAGATGTTCGATCATATGCACGAGCAGAGTCGCGAGTAACCATGTGCATAAAAATAATTATCACAAACTCAATAGGTAAATAAATAATCCATACTCGGGAGTTAAGGTGATAGTCATACTAAGTCCTTTCCGAAAGTCGCTAGAAACGAACATAGAAAAGTCTTGGGGCCCACGGACGGGTATCAACCCCATCCGATCCCGCCTATGAAAGTTGGGGGATGTTATGCCTTATGGAGTCTCCTATGAACGTTTCGGGGAGATCCGAGCCTTTCTACGGAAGATTACGGGCGTTCGTAGTTACGGAGTCTTTTTAACAAAATTTTTTATATAACTTTTGAAATTCAATCATATGAAAACATAAGTGCCTTAACTTGACTACATTAAGAGAGTAAATCTTTAAACGCTTAATGAGAATCGTTACATGCTCGGATCTTAAGAGTGGAGCTTCCCCGAGGTTCGTGTCATAGTCTACTTAACACTAGGACATGCCAAAAGAAGAAGGATTGGGCTTTAACATACCTCAACTCTCGACGCTAATCCAAACTTACGTCGCGGACTTCCCAAGATCTACAATATGTCATTAAATGCCAAACATTACCTAAAGGCATTTAGGAATTCAATTCCAAGTGAACACTAAATTCTACGAAATTTGGGCAAGATTTCCCCCGTAAATACAACAACCCCGAGAATTTAACTCGGCCAATTCAACAACAACAACACCAACAATCATTCTAACAACATCAACAATCAATCCGAAATGCATTATAACATTAGTAACTCTCTTTTACATCATTCAACAACATTCATTATATTCGGTTCCACTACTTACATTCAAACCAACATCAATGCTCATACGTTTAATTACTAATCCGAAACCCTTCAAACAATATTCAAGAACATTTTAAACAATTCGCACAATATTTCAAACAACCCAAACAATATACCAACTCACCCGAATTCACCTCCAAACCCGAGAGCAACACAACTACATTCCTCTCTCCCAAATTCATGAATTACACCAACAATCCACACTTTAACAATGTCATTTCCATAAATACAACAATTACATAAGAATCACATTAAGGTGCCAAACGTCCCACATCAATTACAACTTCAACTTAGATCATTAAACTCTCATTTTCATTATAGAACTCACCACGACAACAATCAAAATACTAAATAGAATTGATCCATTCTTTGTCATACAACATGGCCTATATTCGGCCATCACCACACACATACATATTGATGATTCTCATCCATTTCTTCACACTACAACAATCAAAACATGCTAGCTAGAATTTAGTTCATTACCTCAACACAACACAACACACACACACGGCCATACACCATGCACACGGTTTCACCTCCACATGCAATTTTTTCGTGAATTTCATCCATATTTACATACTACGACATACATAAACCGTCCATAACATATAAAAACAAGATTAAACCTTACCTTTCTTCACAACTTCACAACTTGGCTAAGGTGGTGAATGATGAAAACGAGTAACTTATTGCTTCCAACAACACTCCCACGTTAATAAGGACCCTTCAATTAGTTGATTTGCTAGAAGAAACAATTTTTTTGATGGCTATTTTTTGGTCTTGAATTTTTGGGGGCTATGGCCGAATGGCCCTTTGCTTGCTTCTCCAAGTTTCTTGATTTTTCCTAAGTGTGAAGATGATGAAGAATGAAATGAGGGTCATCTTTTGATACCTATATTAATCATCCATGTGGCCATGGCCCACACCAAGGTGGCCGGCCACATGGCCCCCTTTTTTTTTTTTTCCTTTTTCATGAAATAAATACTTTCCAAAAATGACATTTGACCCCAAATGTTTCCTTAATATTTCCATGCCAACCAAATCACAAGCAACTTATATCTTATAACAAAATTGTGGTTAAAGGTCTCGACTTGTACCCCGGAACGGTCTTGTCCCTAACTTATCGTAGTTAACCCGGATTGTCCCGATGTGCAAAATACGGGATATAACACTCGCGAAGTCTAAGTGCCACCCATCCCTGATCTTTTCCCAACGGTGCATATACGGGACCCTGATCTTTTCCCACAGCATGCATTTCTCACCGCACCACTGAGACCCGCAGTCCATGTACTCACTCAATCAACGATTCTGGAACTAACATCGGATATCGGCCTCTTATATCACTCAAGTAAAAATCGAGCCCAGCTCATCACAGTGTTTCATCAAGTATCATCCGTATCTCATCAATATATCATGAAGAATGAGACTGCGTGAAATGCACGTTTCCACATCAATAATCATGCTCAATATCACAAGTACCATCAATGGGTACGCCAACAATATATCTGAATCACAATTACCAGCAGTGGGTACGCCAACAATATATAATCAAGATGCAACAACAAATGTCAATGTCTACTAACAACACGTGGCATCAAGCCAACGCAATAGAATAATAAATCAACACACAATGGGATGGCTAGTCCCAAACACACAATAGGGCCCAACCTAAGACAATATACATCCCAACTTCATACCCGAAGGTTCACATGCTTTCTCCGATGATATAATCTAAACATATGCCGTCACACCCTAATTTCTACTAGGGCGTGATGGGCACCCGACCCTTATTTAGGGCCGAGCGAACCCGCTGACTCACATAATACTCATAATCACGCTGGCTCTCAAATCATGACACCAATACATAATGAAAGTTTTTCAAAGAACAATATGCTTTTTACCTTTCTCAAATCAAATAAAATCTGTAACATATAAAACTTATAATACAATGCGTAAGAGTACATCGGCTTACATAGCCGCTTACGTAACCGACATCTTATACCCACGACACTGTCTGCAAAGTCTCTAACACGGAACATGAAACCATAACATAATAATCTGACTCGGGCAGACTCCGAGAAATGGAGCTCGCCAATCCCGCCGGAACATCTTCTACTAGTATCTTCACCACACAGGTGTACCTCGCGGTATGAAATGCAGCCCCCGAAGAAAGGGGGTCAATTTAATATGTACCGAGTATGTAAAGCATGAAATACAATAAGCGGGATCATACTGAAGTAATGAGTACAGAAAATCATAAAACTTGCCTTTGAAAACGTTTATCATGCATATCAAATCATATAATCATCATGTATACATATAACGTGCCCCGGCCCTCTAGTGAGGGACGCGGTAAGTAAAATCATCATATTCATATACATATAACGTGCCCCGGCCCTCTAGTGAGGGACGCGGTAAGTAAAATCATATCATTATCATGCATGCATATACATATATATATATATACCGTACCCGGCCCTCTAGGGAGGGACTCGGTGAATAACGTGTCCCGGCCCCGCTAGCAAGGGACTCGGTATGCCATCCTGGCCGCCATCCCCATTATCACATCATCATCATCATATATATATATATAACGTTCCCCAGCCCTCTAGTGAGGGACTCGGTGAATAATGCAATGGAGTCGTGCACGAATACATGCCCTGGCCCGGGACGCAGTGAAGGACATATTGAGGCTGGCACGAGCAGAGTAGTGAGAAACCAAATGCAATTAAAACATCTCAAAGACTCAATGAAGTAGTCTAAACGGAATATCATTCGAAAGTCGGACAATAGTTATATCAAATATCTTTCGGACGTTATTCGGAAACATAGCATACATCATAAACGTATTAACAAAACCATAAGGATCATAATCATATTCAAACCATAGGGATCATAGTCTTACGCCAAACCAATCCGAGTCCGCCTCGGAAAGTTACAAACATTATTTACTTTAGAACTTTCTACGAACAAATCGAAGCGATCCGAGCCCTTATGTGAAAGTTACAGACGTTCGTAGTTTCGGAATCGTTTAGGAACAAAACTCTTTTTGAAAACAAAACTTTTATGCAACTTGAAATTTAGTCATGCGAAAAACATAAAGACCATAATTTGACTACATTAAGAATACGAATATCAAGAAACGAATAAGGACCATAAACATGCTCGGACCGCAAGAATAGAGTTACCTCGGGATGCGTGTCATAATTTACTTTTTCAACTACGACATGCCAAAAGAAAGAAAGAATGGCTTTACATACCTCGTCCTCTTCCTAAGATAGTCCAAACTTACGTCTCGACTTCTCGAAATCTACAACAACGTCATTAAGCATCAACCATTAGTCATAAGCACCGAAGGATCCGATTCCAAACCATCATTTTATCTACAGAAATTTGGGTAGCATTTCCCCTATAAATACGACATCCCCGAGAATTCAACTCGGCCAAATCTTCAACAACAATACTAACAACCATATAAACAACATCGATAATTAATTCAAAACGCATTCTAGCATTAATAACTCCTTTCTACATAATTCGACGACATTCTTTTTATATTCATTTCAACTACATATATTCAAACTAATATTAACGATCGCATATTCAAATACCAATCCAAAACCATTCAAACACGATTCAAGAACATTTCCAACAATCCGCACAATATTTCAAACAATCCAATTAATGCTCTACTCCACCCGAAACCTCAAATTTCCATAAGAACAACAACAATACATTTTCTTCCAAATTCATAAACTACATTAATAATCCATTACTTCCATAAATTCACTAAACTATATCAAGTTTCGTAACAAGCCGCAAACAACTATAATTTCACTTTGAATCATTAAACTTCCATTAGTACCATAGAATCCACAACACAACAATCCAAACATACTAAATAAATTTAGTTCTTCACTTCCATTCAACACTACACATGCACGGCCATATCCATGCTCACGGTTCAACATCAACATACCAACTTTTATGAATTTCATTCATTTTCGCATACTACAACATATACAAATCATCCATGAGACATGAAAAATAAGATTGAACCATACCTTTTTCCACCTAGTTCTCTCTCGGCTAGGCCTTGTTCATGGCACAAAAATGGTTTTCTTGTTCCAACAACCACTCCACGTTAACGAGGGCCTTTCAATTAGTAGGAAAGCTAGGAGAACATAATTTTCCATGATCAAATTTAAAGGGCCATATTTTTCTCCCATGGCCGACGGCTCCTCTTGCTCTCTCTCCCAACTCTCTTGAATTTTCTAGAGTATGAAAAATGATGAAGATGATTAAATTAGTCATCTTTCTCTACATATATAATTTACACATGTGGCCTATGGCCCACAAGTCATGTGCATGGCCACATGGTCATTTTTTCATGAATTTAAGTTTCCAAAACTTCACCTTTGGCCCCAAATTTTCATAAAATGTCTAACTTTTCATAATTCACTTTTAACCCCAAATTCCTTAATACTCCATACCACTAAAATCATAAACACTTATGCCTTAAAACAAGGTCGGAAAAATGGCCTTGTACATACTTGTCGCAACCACTTAGAATATTCCAACATACAAAGTACGGGATATAACATCCTTCCCCCCTTTAGAACATTCATCCTCTAATGTTCAACTAGTCCCGTAGGGTCTTATAAGGATCTCAGGGGGTTTCTCTTAACACCATAACGTACAGTCTCCATCTATTAATCATATTTCTTCTTTATCTCTTCTTCAGTTTCTTAAGTCACCACCTTTCTGTTATTATTTCGTCGCAGTACCTTAACCAAAGCCATGTCTTTAGTACGTGACCCTCTTACCTCACGAACAATGTAATAAGGTCCAATATATATCCTGGGTTAGCTTCTCCCTCCTGTCAAATTTTATTACACTTTTCATGGGTGATATCTTCAAAATACTCGCTCGCCCGTCTGAAATTTTAAGTGTCGACGCCGACTGTTGTCTTACGGTCTTCGTCGTTTCTGAGTTGCTAATAGCCGTCCCTTACTTTAACTATCTTCAGCTGGTGTGATTCTGGAAGAATTTAACATATAAATTCACCCTCCTTCAGTAGCCAACTAGTTTTGACCATTTTGCCTAAATCGTCTTACAATCTCTCTTTACTCATCGTGTAACATTTTCAGCACATTGCCTCATGTCACTACCTTATCTTTAATCTGGACTCATCTTGATCTCGACTTTCCCGTCACGCGTGATGTTGCAATCTTTACCTGAATATACGAAGGTGGTCAAATTCTTCTAAGAACCGCCTTAACGTAGCTTCACTAATTCTTATGTTTCACTTTATTTTTTTTGTTGCCTCTTTTCTCCTACCACCGGCATCAGAATACATCTTTGGTTCAACATAACCATGTCCTGTTCGCTCTCAGTACTAGTTCCATCTCGGTAATTTATCTTAAACCATCCTAACATCCTTCCTTAGTGCACCCAAAATTCTCGTAACCGTGTTGCTATTACTGAATCCAAACCGCTTTCATTCAGCATTCGCTTGGTCTTAACCCTAGCATACAATACTCATAAGTAACATAACTTCCCTTGTATGACTTGTATGAGGCATATTCACTCTTAGCCACGATCCGTCCTTCTCAGGGTTCATACTACTTCACATATCCCTTCCGTACTAACATCCGCTGGTAGCCTACCTAGTCATACTCCTTTCCCTTGTCGTAGTTTCTCCCCTTTTTAAGCATCCACCTCCTAAGGTCGTATCATTTAAGACCTCCACGATTACTTCTTAGCACCATCCCAAGTGCCGTCCCGATTTCTACCCCTCTATTGCTGGCTTTTTGATCTTACCAGCTTGTCTCCGCAAAGAACTTTACCTACGGCCCAAGCACCTGCATCCAGGACACTGTATTATTGATTGTCTTCGTCTTACATTTACATCTCTCTCCCTCGCTTCCCCCCTTTAGGGGTGTACTTATGCCATTACCCGATTATACTCCGCCCTATATTCGTATTTCCATTCTTAATTAGGCGGCGCTTTTATTCCGACATTTTGGTTCCCATTTCCGTTCGTTTAATTACTTTCTTTCTTTTCCGAATATCATTGTGTTAGGACTTTTCTAGTTTAACCTGTGATGGAAACAACATCCACTTGCCTTATAACATTCGTGCCATTTATATTTTTCTTCTCACTTGAACCTCGTTACCTTGTCCAATTAATGTCTTCTATATACCGCCATGTTAGTCGCCGGGATACATATGTCCCTTGGTCTAGCCATGTACAGGATATCTTATGCATACCTATGTACACATATACTCTCTGCTATCTTGCTTACAAGGGATCTTCAAACACTATTCCAACTCACCCTAATTCTGGAACTGTGATGCACCTTTTTCCTCTTTATCGCCCAATTCACCCCCGTTCGCGCGACCTCTTAAGGTTCCCCGCCCACTCCGTACTTTAATTCTCCTTAAGTCACCCTAGCTTCCCATTTACTTCTTGCGTCCGAATTTAGAGAACTTTCAGAAAACTTCCCAGGGGGTCACCCATCCCAGAATTTCTCTCACCCCAAAGACGCTTAACTTTGGAACTCCGAAGAAATACGATGCTTTAACGTTGATATAATCGCGTTCACTTTATCGCATGACCTCCGTCACGTAATCTGGGGTAAACTGAAGCCTTTACAGATTTCAACACGCTCTCATTGTCACGACCCGAACTACAGGCCGCGACGGGTATCCGGGGCTAACCACCGAACACCACTCGTCCCATTACCCATAACCTTCCATACATAATATATACGCTCACTTTCATGGAAGCATATCATTATTGGAAACTTAATTATTTCTATAAACATAAACCTTTAGGCCATCAAAATAGTATATACACATATACCCATACATATACATGGAGATCATACCATACTACCCACACATGCGCATCTACGAGCCTCTACTAGAGTACTTCAACATATGGACGGACAGACCCCGTCATGCCCAAAATATGAATATACAAATGTGTACCAAAAGAATAATCAATAGCACCTCCGATGATGGAGTGCTCACAAATCGCCCACGGCTCCTGTGGATCGCACCGTCTCCCGCCTACCGTGGGCATGAACACACGTCGTCCGAAGAAAGGACGTCACGAACATTGTACCGAGTATGTAAGGCAGAGTGAAACAAACATAATCTGAAATCATAAGTCATGAGATGAGGGTATAACCCGTACACTCTTTACATATGAACCGTTTCATGTACATACATCATACATAAATACATCATATACATTATCATAACATGCAAGCATCGTCACATCAATCATACATCATCATATCGTTACCCGCGTCCGGCAACCATCCCATGCAACTAGTGGTGACATGTCCGCCCTTTTCTCTTCATGCCGTCGCCGTAGCGGTGACATGTCCGGCCAAGGCGCGGTGGAATCATATTATCACACATACCATGCAATTCATATACTTGTCATCATTAACATTCATTTCATGGACATATCGTGGCTTCTCATAATTTTACCATAGTTTAGCACCCTTAGTTACATATACATATACATACATTAAGCTTAAGAGCGGCTATGTTTATGTCGGGGTGACGTAAGGTTGTAAACCCCCGGTCATGTTATGGAATGAGCATAAGCGTCATATCTCACCTTGGGAGGATTTACAATATAAGGTGAGTGCATATAAGAAAGAATGCCAATGGATCGTGATCATCACTATTGATCTCGTAAGAACACCATATCGTGGTCCCTAGAGTCTTTATTACATTCATAGCGTATTTCTTATCCAGTCTCGCTACTCATGAGCTTAGACTTTTCATCTCTAGGAACGCAGAAGATTCGTGAAGGAAGAGGAAAATCATGCATAAGATTCATGCCTTAGAAGGAAGGGTAATGCCTCACATACCTTTGTCGTTTAATTACTTTATAATTTGCTCGTCCTCCTTTACGTCCTCGCCTTTACCTTCAAGAGAATTTGTATCGTCGTTAGCTCGGCAATTATAAAACCATGCCTCTTAAGGCTAAAGAAAATTGGGCAGCGTTTCCTTTGTTTATACTACTTTCTGCCATATTCCATATCAACTTCCAACACTCATGACAACCATCACAATATCGCTAACAACAATCGTCATTTATTCATATAATTCGTATCTCACAATTCTACTTCAATACTCCATTTTCATTGCTAAAGTCCATCGTCGCGTTTGTTCATTTATAATACTTATTTCATGTTCTATAGGTCATTTATAGCACATTCACAATCTCCACATAACCCTTTTCATGATTCACCTCAACTACTATTCAACAATGACATTATTCACCCATTTATAATCCATTTTCCATACTCTTTCATAATCTAAGTGTTTCATCTTAATAATACTTCAAATAACATGTAAAGCTCATGAAACTCACCTCAAATGGTGGAGGAATAAACCTTGAATGATAATACACCTTCTAGCACAAAACCCTATTTCTTCTCTCTTGGGATTCCTTGACTTTGGTAGCTTTAATGGAGTTTCTTAAGCTTGATTCTCTTGATTTCTTGTTGTTGATCCTTGATTCACTTAGTTTTCTTGTGGAAGAAATTTTTAGAAGTTTCTAGAGGTATGGAGAGGTTGAAGTCGTGATTGGAAATGAGTAAAATGAAGTGGACTTAACATTTAAAGACTTGGAGAGGTTCGGTAATGGGACTTCCACGGACAGCTTCACGGTCCGTGGAACCCTTTGTTGGCCGTGGAACTGGTCGTGGTTCACGAACAGCCAGCCACTCTTTCTGCTGGCTGTTCCACGGACACATCCACGGGCCGTGGAACATGGTGCTGTCCGTGGAACATGGCCGTGGAACTCACGGTCCACCGAATGGTTCCCGTCGTTTCGTTTGATCTCCAATCCTTATGAAACCTTCTTGGCACTTGTTTATCACTTCGTTAGTAATCTAGGGGACGTCATAACTCTTCTCCACAACATCCTTAAGGCATCCCTAACCCCATACTCATAGTTTTCATCCGACACACCAAATATAACTCGATTCCCTTAACAACTTTCTTGCTTCGACTCGAATGTCTTTGGGAATCTTAATTAGGACTATCAATTACTACTCCTTGCTCATCTAAACCTCATATATGTCATGTCCTTCACGAGATTATACACCCGTATACTAAGGGGAATTTCCGAGGTGTAACACTCATAACACAATTACTATTTTAGCCCCCCTTTGGTTCTCAGTATTCGCTTTTCACTTGTGGATATGATTACTTTTTGTCCTAAACTTCCAGGTCCCTAATGGCGATTAGCTCACTTTGATCGTCATTACTTATAGATGCTTGGTTACCGGCCCTTGGATTTCTTTTCTCATTTTACCTCGTTCCTCATCCCTCCTATAACCGTGTCTTTCATAGTCCCATCACTTATAGTACTCCCATCCTTGACTACACATATCATGGCCTATTACTACACTGTTATCTCGCTCCCTTCTTATTTCTTTTTTTCCGATTACCCTTTATTTTCCTACACTTACCGTCATTCTCGTTATCGTATAACCCTTATTCCAAACTTCCCCTACAGGACTTGATAAGCCTCGCTTATTTGTTCTATAGCTCACTTCCCCCTTTCACACTTGCCTTTATATCCTAACTACATAGACTACATCGTAGCTTTAGCCACCTTCTCACTAGGCTCTACTTGATTTCGTGACAATCCTCATTACACTCGCGTCATATCTTGTTCGTAATCATTCCAGTAATGTAACACTTCTTACCCCTTTTATCTTTTCCGATCAACTTTATCCTTATTGTTTCACAAACTGTCTTGTCGATACATTTATATCCATCGTAATTCTTTTCCTCTATACTCTTGTCTTAATCATACTATTACTTCTTTTAATTATAAGCTCGTCATAATTCGTCCCTGCTTATCAATTCAGTCGGTACCTTAAATAACCCTCTATCAAGGTTTGCCAGCCTTTTCTAAATCGTCTCTTAGTATCACAAGCCCTTTCCAATTTCTTTTTGCCATATCGATATCGACCTTCTAATTACTATTATCCCCAATTCAAAGAATTAACTTATTCCTCGAGGTCACCATACTCACAATTTAATCAAATCTTATCATTACTATCGGCACGACCTTTCAAGTTGTATTACAAACCTATATCTCATTCTCTTTTTTATTTCGGGAAAATTTCGACGATGGTTTCCTCTATATTTCTTACTATCTCAAACCTCGCACGCGAAATACCAACAATTTCACAGGGTAATATATATATGTATATATATATATATATATATATATCATATCATATCACGGCCACACAGGGCTCCCATTACCAACAACAGTACGAAGATGATAAACTTACCTCGTGTGTCCAACTCTACTGCACCTGTTGCACTTTCTTGTTTACCTTCCCTTTTTAACCTTCAACTCGTATTTCGATCGTACTTCAATACCTTATTCGACATATACCCTTCACACCTTTGCTTACCTGCGTGCTTTGCAACTTCTAATATCGCTCGTCACTTTCTTCTGTCGATGTCATTCTTCTGCTGAAGTCAAAGGTTAGTGTCGGGAATCTCATTTCCTATAACTTGGCTCTGTGGCACGATCTAAGACGTCAAAGAAGAGTAACCATCCTAGATTCCCCGTAGCCTCCTTGTTTATAAATGTGGCGCGCTTCACACCATAAACGTGACTCTACCGGACACGACTTTGCGTACAACCCCTAGGACAAACCGCTTCGATACCAATTTGTCACACCCTAATTTCTGCTAGGGCGTGATGGGCACCCGACCCTTATTTAGGGCCGAGCGAACCCGCTGACTCACATAATACTCATAATCACGCTGGCTCTCAAATCATGACACAAATACATAATGAAAGTTTTTCAAAGAACAATATGCTTTTTAACTTTCTCAAATCAAATAAAATCTGTAACATATAAAACTTATAATACAATGCGTAATAGTACATCGGCTTACATAGCCACTTACGTAACCGACATATTATACCCACGACACTGTCTGCAAAGTCTCTAACACGGAACATGAAACCATAACATAATAATCTGACTCGGCAGGACTCCGGAGAAAATGGAGCTCGCCAATCCCGCTGGAACATCTTCTACTAGTATCTTCAGCTCACCTGGGTGTACCTGCGCGGCATGAAACGCAGCCCCCGAAAGCGGGGTCGACGGAATATGTACCGAGTATGTAAAGCATGAAATACAATAAGCGGGATCATACCGAAGTAATGAGTACGTAAAATCATAAAACTTGCCTTTGAAAACGTTTATCATGCATATCAAATCATATAATCATCATGTATACATATAACGTGCCCCGCCCCCAGCCGAGGGACGCGGTAAGTAAAATCATCATATTCATATACATATAACATGCCCCGCCCTCTAGTGAGAGACGCGGTAAGTAAAATCATATCATTATCATGCATGCATATACATATATATATATATATATATATATATACCGTACCCGGCCCTCTAGGGAGGGACTCTGTGAATAGCATGTCCCGGCCCCGCTAGCAAGGGACTCGGTATGCCATCCTGGCCGCCATCCCCATCATCACATCATCATCATATATATATATATATATAACGTGCCCCGGCCCTCTAGTGAGGGACGCGGTGAATAATGCAATGGAGTCGTGCACGAATACATGCCCTGGCCCGGGACGTAGTGAAGGACATATTGAGGCTGGCACGAGCAGAGTAGTGAGAAACCAAATGCAATTAAAACATCTCAAAGACTCAATGAAGTAGTCTAAACGGAATATCATTCGAAAGTCGGACAATAGTTATATCAAATATCTTTCGGACGTTATTCGGAAACATAGCATACATCATAAACGTATTAACAAAACCATAAGGATCATAATCATATTCAAACCATAGGGATCATAGTCTTACGCCAAACCAATCCGAGTCCGCCTCGGAAAGTTACAAACATTATTTACTTTAGAACTTTCTACGAACAAATCGAAGCGATCCGAGCCCTTATGTGAAAGTTACAGACGTTCGTAGTTTTGGAATCGTTTAGGAACAAAACTCTTTTTGAAAACAAAACTTTTATGCAACTTGAAATTTAGTCATGCGAAAAACATAAAGACCATAATTTGACTACATTAAGAATACGAATATCAAGAAACGAATAAGGACCATAAACATGCTCGGACCGCAAGAATAGAGTTACCTCGGGATGCGTGTCATAACTTACTTTTTCAACTACGACATGCCAAAAGAAAGAAAGAATGGGCTTTACATACCTCGTCCTCTTCCTAAGCTAGTCCAAACTTACGTCTCGACTTCTCGAAATCTACAACAACGTCATTAAGCATCAACCATTAGTCATAAGCACCGAAGGATCCGATTCCAAACCATCATTTTATCTACAGAAATTTGGGCAGCATTTCCCCTATAAATACGACATCCCCGAGAATTCAACTCGGCCAAATCTTCAACAACAATACCAACAACCATATAAACAACATCGATAATTAATTCAAAACGCATTCTAGCATTAATAACTCCTTTCTACATAATTCGACGACATTCTTTTATATTCATTTCAACTACATATATTCAAACTAATATTAACGATCGCATATTCAAATACCAATCCAAAACCATTCAAACACGATTCAAGAACATTTCCAACAATCCGCACAATATTTCAAACAATCCAATTAATGCTCTACTCCACCCGAAACCTCAAATTTCCATAAGAACAACAACAATACATTTTCTTCCAAATTCATAAACTACATTAATAATCCATTACTTCCATAAATTCACTAAACTATATCAAGTTCCGTAACAAGCCGCAAACAACTATAATTTCACTTTGAATCATTAAACTTCCATTAGCACCATAGAATCCACAACACAACAATCCAAACATACTAAATAAATTTAGTTCTTCACTTCCATTCAACACTACACATGCACGGCCATATCCATGCTCACGGTTCAACATCAACATACCAACTTTTATGAATTTCATTCATTTCCGCATACTACAACATATACAAATCATCCATGAGACATGAAAAATAAGATTGAACCATACCTTTTTCCACCTAGTTCTCTCTCGGCTAGGCCTTGTTCATGGCACAAAAATGGTTTTCTTGTTCCAACAACCACTCCACGTTAACGAGGGCCTTTCAATTAGTAGGAAAGCTAGGAGAACATAATTTTCCATGATCAAATTTAAAGGGCCATATTTTTCTCCCATGGCCGACGGCTCCTCTTGCTCTCTCTCCCAACTCTCTTGAATTTTCTAGAGTATGAAAAATGATGAAGATGATTAAATTAGTCATCTTTCTCTACATATATAATTTACACATGTGGCCTATGGCCCACAAGTCATGTGCATGGCCACATGGTCATTTTTTCATGAATTTAAGTTTCCAAAACTTCACCTTTGGCCCCAAATTTTCATAAAATGTCTAACTTTCCATAATTCACTTTTAACCAAAAATTCCTTAATACTCCATACCACTAAAATCATAAACACTTATGACTTAAAACAAGGTCGGAAAAATGGCCTTGTACATACTTGTCGCAACCACTTAGAATATTCCAACATACAAAGTACGGGATATAACATATGCTTCGCTATGCGAAGTCTCATAAGGGTAAGTCATAACCTACCTGGATTGCCGAACAAAGAACACGAACAATTCACTCTATCGCCTTCCTCTTTCGCTGAGCCTCAATATCGATAAAGTCTAGGAATAATCGAATTCTATATTAGAAATCATGAAGAAGGATACTAATATTGCCATCATTCAATTTAGGTTAAATCTAACCTTAGAATTTGGGGAAACAGGCCCACTGGGCCAAAACGGAAAATTCGGGAGCAAAAAATCAAATTAAGCACTAGGTGATCATAACCCAACCACTAATTGCTAAATTAACTCATAGATTTACCTAATTTTGAATTTGAAGCAAAACTCTCAAACTTGGGTATAAACCGTAACTCTTTGATTCCGAAATTCATCATTAAAAATGGAAGATATAACATTAACAACCTTAGATTCATCAAAATCTAGCATAAACCCCATCAATTTCACCATTAATAAGCCTAGAGAAAAAGTTCATCAAAACCCCCTTTCATCTTTTATTACTAAGGAATTATTAAAGGAAAGAGGGAATTTATGATGAGAAGGATTAAGGGAAAGGAAGAGGGATAACAAGATTTACCTCCAAGAGGATTCCCAAAATATCTCCAAGAACAGTTCCCCAAAGCTCTAATTTCGAAATAGAATAAAATGAGGGCCTAAAGGCTTTTAACACTTCATTAATTATACACACTGTCCTGTCACGACCCAACCCCGTAGGCCGCGACTAGTGCCCGAACTGGGCACCCGAACACACATATTCAACGGAATCACATCAAATGATCTACACGTATACAAATATCACATCTAGTGTCAAACCATTACAAACACAAACACAGATATATCAGAAGCCGGTAAGGCTATGTTTCAAACTTATATTATTTCCAGAAAAATTTCGGCAGAGTTTTCTTTGTTTTTCGACTATCCAAAATAACTCCCGCACGAAATACCAACAAAGGCCACACGGGGCCCCAAATCGACATTTATATATATATGCAAGCCAACAAGGCTGCCATGGCGAACAAAATCGCCCAAAACATATATCATACAAGTCTAACCGAACAGACTGGGCACAACCCACACGTATATATCCACAAACCTCTAAACAGAAAGACAGAATCATGTGACGGGACAGGGCCCCGCCGTACCCCTGGACAAACAAATACATATGCCACGAACGAATATATACCAAAATGTGGGCTCCGGAACAAAGGAGCACTCCAAGACTGCTGATGGGAATCCTAAGCTGGCGGATCACCAAAATCTGTATCTGTACCTGCGGGCATGAAACGCAGCCCCCGAAGAGAGGGGGTCAGTACGAAATATGTACTGAGCATGTAAAGCATAGAATACCCTAATCGAATCGTCTTTAAAACGAGGAGGACAAAAAAAAGTAGCATAATAACCGGAAAATCATAACACTTGCCTTTGAAACATAAATCATACGTATCCATTTCATATACGGCTCATCACGGGACCGAGAAACGAGTCGAGAAAATCATCTCGTACATGCATAGATATAATGTGCCCCGGCCCTCTAGTGAGAGAGCGCGGTAAGTAAAGCCATCGGATACATATACATATAACGTGCCCCGCCCTTTAATGAGGGACGCGGTAAGTAAAATCATCATATCATATACATATAACGTGCCCCGGCCCTCTCTAGTGAGGGACGCGGTGAATGAAGTCATCATATGCCATCCTGGCCACCTCCCCATATCATCATATCATAATCATATCATATAACATGCCCGGCTCTCTAGTGAGGGGCGCGGTGAATCATACTGTGGAATCGTGCACGAATACATGCCCTGGACCGGGACGCAGTGAAAGAGGTCATAACAGCTCGCATGAAAAGAGTAGTGAGAAACCATATACACAAATCTGCATCACAGACTCAATCAACATAATCAAACGAAATCTCATTTTTAAAGCTAAATAACGGTCAAGTCGAGTTCCTTCCGAAAAAATCAGTCGAGAACATATCAAGTAGTGTTTTAGAAATTGTAGGTACGTGTTGAAATCATATGACATAGCTCGTGGAAATCAAAAACATAGTCGTCATTACAGACTCAGTCGGATAGTCGAAGCGAAAGATTGTTTCAAAACCAAGACAATAGTCAAATTGAATTTTCTTTCGAATATTACACGGGAACATATCAACCCGAACTTTAGAAACCGTAGTCATGTATCAAAATCATATACGTAAAATCATTATCATAACTCCAAAGGTAAGTAAACTGATCGTACTTGAAATCGGGATTCATAATCATATCTTATTCTTGCAAAAGTCGTCAGAAGTACATAAAGGAGAGTCGCGGGACCCACGAACGGGTGTCGACCCGAGCCGGGCCCGCCTATGGAAAACATAGTCGTCATACATCATGGAATCATTTTTGAGCATATCGAGGCGATCCGGTGTCACGACCCAGCTCCGTGGGCCGTGACTGGTGCCCTACCTAGGCACCCGAACAGACGTACGAACCAAAATGTCATATCGGAACATATTCAGATTTAATAGACATACTCGTACCGATAATCAGAAGCAGATATCATACAAATGCAGTCCTAGGCGGTCGCCCGTGTCAAAACATCATATCAGAGTCAAAGGTGGCGGAATGTACATCGCCCGGACACACTCGTACAACGGATGGGCCATATCGGCCATAGTATCATACGGGGCCGCCGAAGGACGCAAATCGAGAATCGTATACATATACGGACGGGACCATATACAAACGGGCGGACCCACGACCCACAAACATGACTACGAGCCTCTACATACATATCGAAACATACAAACATATGACGGGACGGGGCCCCGCCGTACCCCCGGATAGTCTCAAATGTACGAGAATATACAACGGCAAAAAGGAATATACCAAGAGTACAAGCTCCCGGATCAAAGGAGCCTCCCAAACGACGGAGAATAAGGATCCTAAGGGCGGCGGCGTGTCGCGCGGAGCACACAGCCGCGCGATGAAACGCGGCCCACGAAGGACGGGGGTCGATTTTAACAAGTGCGGTATGTAAAGCGGAAAATACAGTAATCCAATGCATAACTGGTGTCAGGGAAATACAATCACAGATACGAATATAACGGACCAAACCTGTGCGAGATGCAGACATACGAAATGCAAATAGAAATCAT
>NW_026713379.1:0-36877 GCF_029784015.1 Lycium ferocissimum | reverse complement strand
TTGAATTTAATACTTGTTCTTGCTATCTAGTATCAATCCCATGTTGATATACACCTTCTAAAGAGTTGAAATGCTTGAAAAAATTATTTTGATCAACACTCAAGAACTTCATTCTTGGCACGCCCATGGTGAGAGTCTCTCTCTCTATCTCTTAAGTTTTCTTAGGTTTGGAGATGATGAAATGAATTGTGAGTCATCCAATTGACTTATATATGAAGCCTAAGAGTTGGACACATGTACCACTGTGGCTTGAGCCAATCACACTTGGCCAAGTCACGGGTGGGGCCCACACGGCCACAATGGCCAATTAGTGAAATAATTAAATCTTAATCCCACTTAATAATCTAATCATGGTTAATTAATCCCTAATCTTCATTAATAATTCCATACCAAATAAAATTTATAAGCAACTTGTGCATTAAAACAAAGTCGGAGGTTAAAAGTCTCTACCTCGTATCCCAAAATAGTCTTGTCCTTAACTTGTCGCGATTAGCTTAAAATATCCCAATGTACAAAAATACGGGATATAACACATCTTGGTTGACTCCTATGCGGAGTTATTGTGAAGGAATTTTTGAGATCCTCTCAAAAATTCTGCCCCAGTTGAGGGTTCGCTTCAATCCTCTTCTCTTATTGATTGTCTTGAAAGGAATTTTTGAGGTCTCCTAAAAAATTCTGCCCCGATGGGCATGTGTGGCAATCTCTTCTCCCGTTGATTGTCTTGAAAGGAATTTTTGAGGTCTCCTATTACTCTAAGGCTTTGCATCTAAAGTTTTTCCCCTGGGATTTTTTTTTTCGATTGGTACAACCGAGCTAAAAGAGCGCCTACACATATCCTATCGCGGCAAGAATCAGGTCGAACGTAGTTCGGATCGGAGAAATGGTGTTTTTCCTAAAAAGTGATCGAGTCCTATAAGGAATGCCTGTCTATCCCACCTCGTAAATTTAGGTCACTGCGTGGATCATGTAGCGAGGTCAAAAAATGAATCTATTTTGCCCCAGTGTCGAATTATGTGTGAGACTAGATAGCTTTTGCGAATCAGAATGATTTCGGAAATCCATGAGTTATGATGGGTTCGGGCGGATTTGAGTTGCCCATATGTACACCAAAGACTTAAGTCGAATATTAGAGACAATGGTGTCCGTCATTCGAGCATAGGGAAAAGAGGCTTGCAACCCCTTAGTTATAAATGTGGCCGGCGACACATCCATAAATAAGACTTTACATGGGCATAGTTTCCACATTGCTTTGATAATGTCGTCACCTTAATCTCTGAAAGAAAGGGGATTGAAATAGTCGTAGTGCTAAATTATGTTTGCAATAGACACTTGTGTTCTTAAGAAGTGATCTCTTGAAAGGATGAACTCGAAAGGCAAGCATCCTACGCGTCTTCTGCCATGGATGGGGTCGACACGATTTCGACTTGTTGGGGAGATGCGTATCCCTCTCTAGCATATTATCTTGGTTCTTGATGTTGACTTGAGGCTCATTACCTTGTAGATTTCTTGTCCTTGATGACTTTGAGGCTCGTTGCCCTGTAGCTTTCTTTGTCATTGTTGACTTGAGGCTCGTCGCCTTGTAGCTTTCTTGTCGTTGCGGACTTGAGGCTCGTCGCCTTGTAGCTTTCTTATCCTTGCGCTCGCAGAAAATTTCCTTAGTGAGATAATGATTGACTCGTGTTGATCCCATTGAAAGTGTCGTGATAGAATGGTAGTGACGGGAATATAAATCCTAGAAGAAGTGTTGAGAGAGTCGAGAGCTAAATAGCCGATTTAGGGACGACGCATAAGGCGCGTCCTTATTTGCTTGGATTTCCGTGAAAGGAGTTGTTTATTCGAATAGACCATTTTGGAGTTTGAACAAAGTTGTCAAACATTTTGAACAAGTTGTCCCAGTTTCCAGTCCTTAGGGTACTTAATTCAAAATGTCCGTGAATGAAAATTTGAGGAATTTAACTGGTTCAAAGAGGAACCCTAAATCCGTTCTGAGGGTCTGTAGTTTGAAAGAGCGGAAGACCGTATCCTTATGTAGGATTGCCTACGTATCTTGCTAGAACAAGAATCAGGTCTACGTAGTTCACACCCGAAACTAATTCTCCATGGGAAGGTGGGTGGAGACTGGTAGCGTCTGAATGAACGACAAATGGAATTTTTGAATGTTTTGACATTTGTAGCGTAGTGCATGGGTGGGCTAAAAGGGATCGTGACTTTGGTTTTTGGTAAAAGAAACACTTTCGGTGGTCCCTGCGAGTCAATCAGAGAATCTCAAAAGGGAAACTGTGTTAGTCCATTGATTATAATGAACAAAGCATTCGTTTTGCCTAAGGCAGAGTAGTCTAGGATATATGGTCGAAATGGAAGATCCTCGAAGACGACCTAAGGAGCTAACTGAATGGAGAGGATTTTGACCATCTGACTGGTAACGAAACCATCAGGCTGCCAGGGCATGAACGTAGCGTCCACAAGATTGTGTGTCGCTAAGCATACATGTGTATCATCAAAGTATATGCATATACAACGATACTAGATTAAAATAGCACCAAAACAAGTCTAGGAAATGGGCCCGGCAATCCCAATCACACAAACACCTTGACAATTTCTACCCAGGTCCAGACTTATCCCTTATATTAGCTTAAGGCTTTGAAAAACATTTTTGTTATATGTCACGACCCAATCCGGAGGGGCCGATCCATTTAACCACATATATCCCACGTCCGGCACCTCTTAACATACTTTCACATCACATCTAGGTGAGCCACATAGCTAAATCATGCTTTTCATTCTTCATCATTCTAATCATATACAATATACATATATATCATTGATAACATCTATGCCCATATAAATGTACATGTATCTATCGCTAACAAAACAATATTCCCAAAATATAGGCCGACAAGGCCAAACATATCTAACCATATACACAATGTCTACGAGCCTCTAAGAAGAATACAATATCATAACATATAAGGTGAGACCCCGCAATGCCCATGAATAACATCAAAAGAATCAATACCAAAATAGGATCAATGAAAACTCCGCTAAGTAGTCCCCGAGAAATATAGCTATGGATCTTTAAAAATAGTCATCATCCATGAATAAAACGAGAAATCACAAACAAAAGGACATTCTTATATCGTCATTGAAATCGTAACCTTGAGTATGTAAACACATGATCAATATCAATATGAAAGCATATTCTCACAACATTTGGAATAACATTGTCATCATGAGATAATAGTATCATCATCATAGCACTTACTTGCTTTCCATAGGGACATTCCATTTCTCTTGCGTATTCATATACATACATCCATATCCATACTCATTTGCCTTTCTTATCCATATTTCCATTCATACTCATGTTCATATCATATACATTGCATATACATAGCCTTTACTTGGCATTTACTTATACTTAGCATATTCGTACTCATATTGATGTCATATACATAGCATTTATATAGCATACACGTAAACCATCCAAGGTTCATTGTTTCACATATCTTACACTTGTCCCATCCAAGGCTATTTTTAGTCATACCCGGCCCTACCAAGGCTCTCTCCTTATCCGTACCTCAACCAAGTGCCAAAACGCGTGCATCATCATATATAGATATATATATACATATTCCACTATATTCTACCCACCATATAAGCTCGAGGTTCACAACCAACCATATATACATATAAGCTCATAATTATCTTTAGAGTTTTTCTATCGTCATTCATTAATCCAAAATCTCTTTCAAATTACTCACGTATAAGAAACTTAATTACAATCGTATCATTTGAGCATCATAAGCTTAGTAGCTCTAGAGATAGGATCATTAGAGAACATCGTAGGCTAATAATAGGAAAAATATTTATATCAAAGACTTCCACTTCGTTCACCCTTTGAAAGATTAAGGGTTAGCCTTACATACCTTGAAGAAAAGTTCAACAATTATCACTTTCTCGTGCTTTTTCAATGCTCACGTTTTACCTTCATTAAAGTGCTACTAACATTAGAGAATCGATAACTTAGCACATTATGGAAGATTAGAGAAAATCGGATAGCATCTCCTTTGTTTATAAACTTCCTCCATATCATATATTAACTCCCAAACCTCAATAACAACATTCACAATGTCATCACAATAGCCTTTATTCAACTACATTATCCTTATACAATTCACTTCAATTCATCCATATTCATGGTCATATCACATAATTCTCGTTTTCATATTCAAGGTCTATCCCATGTTCTCAATATCATTTATAACATGTTTATATTCATAATGTATCACGAATCATAATTCATTCCAAACATTTACTCAAAAGTGACACTATTCACACGTTCATGACCCATTTCTATATCCTTTTGCAATCCAAGTGTTTCAACTTTCAAATACCTTAAATAACATGGAGATGTCATGAAACTTAACTTAAAGTGTAGGATTGAACCTTGGGTGCAAATACCTTCCGATAAAACCTTTTTTCCTTCACTTGGATTAAATGTCTTGGATGAACTTTAATGGGTTTCTTATACTTGATTCACTTGGTTTGATGAAGTTGAACACTAATTTCTCTTGAAATCTTGTGTTTCAAATTTGAGAGATGTTTTGGAGAGAAGTGGTGTGAAGTGAAAATGAAATGAAATAAAACTTGGTCCCTTATTAACAATCAAACTAATTCTCCACGGGAGGGTGGGTAACATACGGACCAACATACGGTCCGTGTTTTTGAATGTTTTGGCATTTGTTTAGTAGTGAGGTGTGCCATTTTGGGCTGAAACTACGGCTATACATACGGTCCGTGAATTTTATACGGCCAGTATGTCAATCGTATAATGCCCAAAGGATTCCGATCTTGTCCTCGTCGACTCGTTTGATCTCCGAAACACTCGGAACCTTCTTGGCACTTGTTCGCCACCTCATTAACATTCCAAGGGACGTTATAACTCTTCCTCAAAGCATCATTAAGACATCATTAACTCAATACTCATAAATCTCTTCCGATACTTATCGTATGCCTTGCCTTCTCTTGGCGATTTTCTCGTTTAACATCGAATGTCTTTAAAATCTTACTTAGGGTCATCAAATGTTGTTCTTTACTTACAACGACCCCGCATACTTCGTGTCCTTCATTAGGCTATTCGCTACGCATCAACGAAAATTTTTCCGAGGTGTAACACTTATATTTATTCTAATGGGCCAGAACAGTTAGGTTTATATCGCAAGCCATTAAACACTGAGTATTAAATCCTACGATGATTTTTATCCCATTTTTTACCCGGCACATGCTCATATGCTACCTGATATACTTCTATATACACATGATATACCACCTGATATACACTTTGACATGTATATCTAGCGTATACACCTTGTATACATTTAAAAGGATCACCTCTTACTAAGACCTTTGTGCACATCCCGTGTATACACTTCTTTTTAACTTAAGCAATTTTCACTAGTGCCCCCTTTCAGCCATCTAAATTCTAATTCCTTTTATTATTATGATTAGTGGTACTAGGTTGGGTCGAAATAACCCCGACCTTTCCATGCTTAATCTTTAAAACCTCACTCTCTTATCTATAGGTGACATTGTACCGGACTTGGTTGCAAGCAACTTGTAATCCCTCCAAGTGCCACCTTAGTTCTTATGATTCAATTAGGATTATCAGTCATCAACTTAAGTTGACTGTACTGAATTGGGTCACAAGCAACTCCAAGTCTTTCTAAGCTTCCGTTAAGTCTTTGACTCTATTAACCACCTAATTAATTTCCTTTTAGGCAATGTGGTTCTAAAACTAATTCTAAGGCAAATTTGGACTTAATCTTAGCAAGGCAATCATTCATCATTTATCAAACCATCAAAACAAGAAAGATATTCAGCTTCATGCAATATCAAATGGAATATAAACATTCATAATCAATACAAGTATTTCATTTGAAAGCTGGATAGTGCAAGGAACAAAATTACTAAACTAAAGTAGTCTACCAGATTGGATATAAAGATATAAGGTCCCTGAACCTATTCAAGACTTGTTGAGACCAAGGACAAATTGAATTAAGGCTTTTGCTTCATCTTGCTCCCTTTTCCAAGTTCCAGAAATTATGAGCCCTAAGTCAACTAGCTAAAACTATAATAGCATGTCCATTTTCACACTAAAGCAGCTATTTTTTATGCAAGAACAATTCATTTTAACCAATCCTTGATTCAATGATAGGAAACGAAGGTAAAAACTGTACATATAACGAGTATTACCCTACAGACTTATAGGGCATGTCGTGACAACCTTTTATTTGGGAGAATGATATTATGACCCAAGTTAGACTTGGTTCTTTCCTAATCTCCTCTCCAAGGTGTCTTTAA
Organism: Lycium ferocissimum; assembly: GCF_029784015.1. Lineage (NCBI taxonomy): Eukaryota > Viridiplantae > Streptophyta > Magnoliopsida > Solanales > Solanaceae > Lycium > Lycium ferocissimum. The sequence continues at coordinate 30,517 of NW_026713379.1, read as the reverse complement.
AAGGAATTCCCTTTGCCAAGTGGTTCACAACCTGCATACGTAGACTCATGACCCTCTTATCCTATCGTTAAACCAATCCTACTATCCTTAAAGATAAGACAACTTGATTTTTAGAACCAAATTAATTTAGAGTCTTCAAGTAGACTATTCTGACCTTTCTTAAGCCAAACATAACCTAAAAGGATCCTATTTGATTAATCTAGGTTGATTTTAGTGTCACAGTTTTAGCAGAATCCATCCAAGGTCTTATTAACCTCTTTCTAATCAACTAAAGGTATTTTGTGGGTCCCATGGTCGTAGAAATGAAACTCAGGGGAAAATGACTTCAAAGTCCTAAAGAAGAAGCAGTATAGGGTGGGTCATTACCCCCAAACCCTTTCCTAGACCTTCTTCTTTAGTAAAAAGGAGGCCAGGCAGGACTGGTTATCATCCTGGTCTATGCCTTGACCTTCTCTTTACTCTCCCAAAGCATTCTCAACCCGTTATTTCCTTCAACCAAATGATAACCACTAAAGGCCTGTAGAACTAGGATGAGTTTAATATTATCTTTAAACTATACTATTCTGTTGCTTAAGGCTTCACTTAATATTCTACCCTCTTAGACTGAAGCATTTATCATTTAACACTTAGGCTCTATTAAGTGGTCCTAAAAAAAACTCTCATAGGCACAAGATACATCCTATTCAGGTTTTTATTTAACTTAGAAACGACTCTTTTTAACAAAAAATATATGATATGCATGCAAATGACAATTATATATACAGGAAAGTAAACACATAAGCAGTTTATACGAATAAACACATTATATTGAAACGCTTATGGTTAGAACTTAAAAGTCCCCAGCAGATTCACCATCTGTTACGGTTCGCATTTTGCGGGCGGGGTCAGCGCTCGGAAAGCTACTACGAGTTTGTTGCTGCTCTTTTGGACTTGTTTTGAAAAAGAGTTGCCACCTAATTTTTAGAAAATTAGAAAAATCGGTGGTGAAGGGTTTATTCAAATACAGTGAAAAATCCTTCATAATCAAGAGTTCTAGGTAGAGGTTCTGGTGATCCCCTTGGGAAGGTGTTAGGCACCCTAGTATTAAGGATCCCAAGCATACAGTTGACCTTCGGGCTTTAATGTGTGATATTGTATGAACTGCTTATGCTTTTTTTAGTTTCCTGTATAAAAATACTGTCATGGCATATCATTTTGGCTTTAAAAGAGTCAAACAAATTCACTTTAAGTAAGGGTACTTTGAGTTTGGATTTAAAATATTTGGGTAAAAAATAGTTTGTCCTTTTACTTATAAGGATAGTAATATCGGGTGTGCCCCGTTTGAATCTAATGCCATGTGTTTGTTTGTAAGAAAATACATATGTATACATATATGTATAGTCTTTTATTAATTCATACATTATCCACATTTTATCTCTTTGGTCAAATCATCCATATAAGATAAAATGCGAAAATACTAAATACAACCCCATAGATCTGGTCTGGTCATACAAGAGCACTAACTACATACTACAAGTCTGAAAGATGATAAATTCTCATAATACAACTGCCTCGAAATAAGAGTAAGACAGGTAAGTAAAGGAGAGAACATCCGGGCAGCGGCCGTCATCGTGCTCACCCTGGAGTGACTCTATAGTAGCCTCGCCAATCAGCCACGAGGGGGAAGAGTGGAACCTGTCTAATACTCTGCATCTATAAAAGAATGCAACAAGCGTAGGTCAGTACAAAACAACGATATGCGGTAGGCATCATCGGCCGACTAAGCATAGCTAACACAACTCAGATAATAAAGCAGATAAGCAAATAAACCAACAAGTATAAGACAATGAAATCAAATCCAAGTATCCGTCATCGCCTACGTAAAGCATCTAATCCCAAATGTGCCAAGTCTGAATATATCCAATCCAACCCAACATCACAATACAACACCAAACATCTCAATCAAGTCATAATGCAATGCAATGCAATAATGTAAGAATGCAATGCAATGCCATGCAAATGCGGTGTACACATGTACTCCGGATGAAAATATCGACGTCTTGGAAGCACAACCCAGTGTGACTCCCAAAGTCTAAGTGCCACCCGTCCCGAATCTTTACCCAACAGATAGACGGGACCCCGGATCTTTGCCCACGGGGGGTTTTCACTGGCACTACCCTGGGGGAGCCGCGGAATCCATGCACTAACAACGATTCCGGAACTAACGTCGGCTATCGGCCATGCAACAATGATTTCGGAGTTGATCATCGGACATCGGCCTCTCACATCACTCAAGTAAAAGAGTTTCATCAAGTATCCATTTCACACAATCAACGATTCCGGAGTGAACATCAGATATAGGCCACCTCACGTCACTCAAGTAAAAGAGTCTTATAAAGTATCAATTTCACTCAAACAACAATTCCATGATGAACCTCGGATATTGGCCATTGCACGCCACTCAAGTAAAAGAGTTTTATCAAGTATCAATTTCACTCAAAAAACGATTCCTGGATGAACCTCGGATATTGGCCATGTAGTAGGGTATCATGAAAATGAGAGTGCATGCAATGCATGGATCAGCATCGATAATCATGCTCAATATTACAAGTAGCAACAATGGGTAAGACATAATATATCCGAATCATAAATACCAACAATAGGTATTCCAATAATATAAGCGAATCACAAGTACCAACAGTGGGTACGTCAACAGTATGTCCGAATCACAAATACCAACAATGGGTATGCCAACAATGTATCCGAACCACAAATACCAACAGTGGGTATGCCAACAATATATCCGAATCACAAATACCAACAGTAGGTATGCCAACAATAATGTAATCAAGACGATAACAGAATCTAATATCTATCAGCAACTCACGGCTACAAACCTACGCAATAGAACAATTAAACATAATACAACGGGGTGGCTAGCAACACACAACAGGGCCCAACCTAAGACAATATCAAACCCAACTTCATACCTGAAGGTTCACTTGCTTTCTCCGACAATATAATCTAAATATGTGCTTCGCTATACGAAGTCTCACCAAGGGTAAGCCATGACCTACCTGGATGGCCGAACTGCAACACTAACAACTTACTTTTGTGCCTTGCTTTCTGCTCAACCTCAGAACAAAAGTAGTCTAAGCATAACGGAAATGTAGATTTGAAATCATGAAGAATGATACTAATATTTTTACTTTTCAATTTAGGTCAATTCCGACCCTAGAAATTGGGGAAACGGCCCCACAAGGGCAAAATGGGAAATTCAGAAGCAAAATATCCAATTAGGCACTAGGTGATCATAATCCAACCACTAATTGCTAAATTAACTCATAGATTTACCCAATTTCTAATTTGAAGTAAAGCCCCCAATTTGGGTATAAACTCTAACTCTTTGATTTCGAAATTCAACACTAGAAATGGAAGTTATATGATTAACAAGCTTAGATTCATCAAAATCTAACATAAACACCATCAATTTCATCATTAATAAGCCTAGGGAAAAAGTTCATCAAAACCCACTTTCATCTTCCATTACCAAGGGATTATTAAAGGAAAGGGAGAATCTATGATGATTAGGATTAAAGAAATACAAGAGGGATAGAAAGATTTACCTCCAAGAGTATTCCCAAAATATCTCCAAGAAACCTCTAGAAAAGATCCCAATATGAACTACTTAGGAATAATAAATGAATGGAAAGATTTGGGGTTTTATATCATTAAAAACCCTAGTCACTGCCCGTCACCGAATTCGAGGCCGAATCGGAGGACCGAATCCGAGGCCAAATTGGAGGACCGAATTCGAGGCCGAATCGGAGGCACCAGACACTAGAATTTTCTGGTATCTTCCAAATTTGAATTTGACAGCCGGAACCATCCTGGAACCTCCCGAACATAAACTAAATATGCAGGTATACATAAAAACACACTACGAACGTACTCGTGGCCTCAGAATTCCCATAGGAGGTCTCGTTGACCGAGTCAATACCCGATACCTCAAAACTAACTTTCCAACCCAAGTATCAAAATGCATCCGAGTGTGTTGTGAACTAAACCAAATATGCATAAAGGTTCTAAAAGACCATCCAGCCTCTCAGAATCGACAGATTTGCAAAAAAAGTCTGTTTACCCAGAAGTCAACTTTGAGTCAACTATTTTTTGCTTTAAGCCCAATTTTCTCAAGAAGTCGGTACGAATCAAAACTAGACACCTCGAAAAGCATGTCAACGGTCCCCTCGGGTCACAAGTGAGCTAACCAACCTCGGGAAAGGGTCAGAAGTATTGGAGATGAAATAACGACCAAACGGGTCGTTACATCGGATATCAATTGAACAATTGCTCGTCCTCGAGCGACAAGAAAGAGATGTTGGAAAAATCCTCGAATCGGCAATAACTGAAGATATCGACTACGCATGTCGGACTTCTCCTTACTGGAAAGATTCTCATCTAACAAAATTTAATTCCCAACGAATGATATAGAATCCACTAGAACGGTACTTCTCCAACACAGAAACATAGGAAACCGGACGAACATTCGACAGATGCGGGGAAAACTAACTCATAGAACAAGGGTCCACAACGGGTAGTCTCAAACAACTCAAGCACCTCGGCTCACTTACCTGTCACAACTCTCTAAACTTAGCTCAAGCTCTAATTCTCATATCTCTTTATTCAGACTTCTCTAGCAACTGATCCTCGAATAAACGAATCGCCTTACTCGAATTCTCTGATTTGGTAAAACTGCAACTCTGAATGCAATCAAAAGGCCACACAACTACTTCCCCAATCAATGCAATCCTCTAATATATGGTCACAACTATAGCTCATTCTGAACCGATTGAAATATTTTGATTTCGTTAACCTTTCCTTCGCACTTGCTAGAGTTGTTTCTCGTACCACGATTCCTTAGAACATAAGAACACACATACCAAAATTCTGAACCCCTAGCTTACTCTTGCCAGAAAGAATCCTTGATTCATCGGCGATCTCTGCGCAATTCCATCAAAAACTGGTCTTACCGGCAACCAACTTGGCTAGTTTCGAAACTTCTTAAACATTCAAATCACAATTCAGGAACCATACCACTGATTATCTCGTCGACCAAACAACAGATCACGATAAAGACCTCTCGTACAACAGTTCCTCCTCAAATCTGTACTAAGCTCAATGCGGTCCATTATTCCATCCATGTAACTGTTCTCATAAAATATCATCAAATCTATTAGAAAACCCTGACGAGCTCGGTAAATCTGTCATACCTCAAATCTGAGCTGAAACGCTTCGAGTCCTTAGATATATGCCATGAAATAAAACCATAGACCATTGAGCTTAACTCGAACCACGCTGACCCTGAATGAATGCACAACTCTCGAAAACCACCAACAATCATTAGATTTGACTTTGAATTTTGAGACCACTCACAGCCATACGACGCATAACAAATCCTGTACATCACTTTCGACTCCACAAGTAGAGTCCTATCCCAGTTATCAACTTAGTACTGAAGAGCTATACCTTACTATTTCAATCCTCATATTTCTCAACCCTTACCCGATACGTAATTCTGATACAACCCTGAACCCTTCGATGCAAAACCTGAAGCCTCATATAGTAATTATATAACCATTGAACCTCTCATAGTATTACCTCGATAATATAACTCCAGTCCTCGCATGATAGGAATTCCACAATCCTCTCTCTTAAGGAAAGTTAACTCATTTGCTGTAGAGTGTCACGAAACTTATCCGACGGCGTACCACTATGCCACTTCTTATAAACTTAAACATGTCGGTTCACTAAAACTTGCTCCTCACTAGTCGCTGATCACGAACCCTACGGAACTCAGTCATACCATATAGTCCATTCCTGTAGATTTCCTCCTTAAGCTAACGCAACAATCATATCTTAACTGGAATATGCAGAAAATGATACCACAATCCATATTGACCCAAGAAATCCCTGAGATTTACCATCTCCTTATCGTTTCACAATCATCTATACCTTTTCTCGACTCTTTAATTCTCGATTTTCTAATCACTTCACGATGATCGTATTGTAATCAATCCTCGAATCCACTTCATCGAATATCACATAACAAAAAATCTTGCAACTAGCCGAATTAATCCTGGAGATAGGATCGTACCTACATGCTCTGCACATTAGCGTTTCCTTAACGCTTACCACTCTGAACTGAACACTCTCTAAATCCGGCGTATCACACAACAGTACCACTAATATTCTTATATATCCCATTGAAGCGTCCTTGCCAGAATTACTTATTCAATTCTCGAAATGTATACCAATCTTAACTCAGTTAACCCATCATCGTCCATTCTATCCTTTCAAGCACCCATGCTTACTAACCCTTTACTCAAATCTTTAACATCACTAGTTCTCGAAGATTCATCTTTTACCTTAGTTATCGATTCTGAACATCTCTAACCACTAGCACGCCAATCCTTTTATTCAATCACATAAGCCGAGTAATAACACCATTAATAGCGAAATCTAGCCAATCCCTTTACACCGTGAATACAAGGTTCCCAACCTTAGTCCACCACTAAACCCAATTAGTCTATGATATAACTGAACATTCCAACTCACCTATAGCTCTCCAACCCACTCTATATTGTACAATCGCAGCCGAACTTTCACATCACTAACTCTTGTTTTCAATGATTTCCTTTTTTCTCTTAATCTCGGAGATCAATCAACCTCATCGGCCACCCTTTTACTGAACGTCATGATGTAACGCCCTCGCAACCCAAACACAACTCACATAACCATGTTATCTCACCTTAAGTCTTATGAACCTTAATCTCCTGAACCCGATCGCAAGATGCCTCATTGTAATCCTTTATTTTCCATATTTCATTTTGAATCACCTTTATCACTATTAACCAACAAATGCTCAAATCCACTCAATCCTCTAAACTAATCATCCGTTAAGCCTGACAATCCACAAAACAATATAAGTGTTTTGCCCCCCATCTAAATGAACAACAACTCCTCATCTCATTAACTTATCGCATACGCTCCTAATTGAAGTCATTTTCCTCAGTCGAATACTAACTCCTCAAATTCTACAACCCAATCAGATTTACCGATCAAACAATGTGCCCATAGCATTCACTTAATAACCGAGTAGTCCTTTAACATCAACTAACTTATATCAAGAATAACCTTAGCACCAGTTGCAACCTTATCCTGACAACCATGCCAGATACCAATTTTTCCCTTCCCAGTCTCTCGAAAGTATCCATATCCAAGATATTCCATGAAGTCTCACTTCGCTACGCGCTTTCCACCCAAGTCTTCTTTCATGTCCTTATTGTCAACTTCTTTTCTCTATTACACGCAATCACAAAACGTTGTCCACATTTGATGGTCATCATTGAAAGTACACTTGTTCTCACATATCAAAGTCTAACATTCTACCGTTGCTGAATCGTCAAACCGCCATTGGTTTCACCAGTGTCACAAGCACCATTATAAAGCCCTTACGAAGCTAAAGTCAAACCGGTCACATCATTGAATAATCAATCATACCTAACGAAATAACAGGCCCATCACGGCGGTAACGGGCTGCAACAGCGGCTACCTACAATGTGCATCAGGCCGCCATAGTGGTCTGGCTAATATACACATGGTTGCTCCAGCGGCCAACACACATAACGGCGATGTCAGGGGACGGACGCCGCATCGGTTTCTGCCATATCGGGCACCAGTGTGCAGTTTTCTCCAATTTTTTTCTAAGTCTCAATAGAAATCCCGAGCCAATTTCAAGGCCATTTTCTCACAAACCACATACACAGACCCACACAAAAATACGATACGAATGCGCTCATGGCGTCAAAATTTCCAATGAAGGTCTCGTTGACCGAGTCAACCTCCGACACCTTAATTCCAATTACCCATGAACTTCCACAATAAATGAGTCTTCGTCTGAAGCTCTAAGCATCCGATCCTTATACTAAGTCCTTTAGCTTTGCTTTCCGTGCTTGTTTTATTGGTACCTCACACAATGGAAAGAAAAGTAGTTAGTCAATATGATATGCCACTCATATACGCCACCCCGTAGGGTGACGTTTAAGATAATAAATAATAATATCCCTCGGACTCGTATCAAAATTTGAGAGCTTTGATTACAGAGGCTGAGACATACGGTTCCGAATATGGCAAAGTAACCCAAATCATGTCGCGGGTGCAAACTAGTGGCCATTCTAGTTGCCTTACCATGCGCGTGTTGGTCCCTACCTCGTGATATCACTGTGAGATCATTATTGCCTAAACCGAGGGATAAACTTTCCGGACAAGGCATGGCCTAAAAAAATAACTTTTTTCATTGGCCCAAAGTGTAGTATCATTTTCAGATTAGTAGTATTTTTTCCAAGTGTAGTGATCTGTTCTTTCTAACATAGAAGTAGCGCATACGAGGCATCATAAATGAGGCATCCCAAAATGTGGCCACTGCTTTAGACGATAAGGGGTAGTAACTGTATAAAATGCAACATCTTTCCCTCAAAGTATAGTACTCCGAACTGACAGCAGGTTTCAAACGTAATAACAATGACCAAAGAACCAGCCATAATGGATGGACACAACAGCCTACCACACAATCGAATACAACAACCCAAAGACACAGCAACAAATGTAACAGTGGCAAAAATGCAGCAACAAATTTGAGCAGCCTTTTGAGCATAACAGTGAGCATAGCAACCACTGTCTTGTCGCAGAAATAAAGTGTATCAATTAAGAATGTCATAGCAGCTAATGAGGATACAACAAACATAGTAAAATGTGGCAGTGAGCTGCCTATGAAAGTAGCAACTCAAGTAACAACAAAAGCAGCAGCAAATTGAAGATAACAACTCAAAATATATCAACTCAAAGTCTCAAAGTTTAGCAATAACACCAGGTATAATGACGCATTTGCTCAAAAATGGCAGCAGTAAATTATTTTAGAAACTATTAGTAGTGAGCTCATCGAGTGTAGTATATGTTTTTTAATAATGCAGCAACACTCAAGTGCAACATCCATTCCATTTAAGTTCAACAAACAAACGTACACTTGTCATAGTATCTCAAAGAACGCAGAGCATCTAGATATAGCAGCAACCATAATTTTCTTTTAAGTGTAACAATTCTGTTTTCCTAGAGAACATAGCAGGCAACAACTATCCTCATCAAATGTAGCATCTATTGCCTTAAAGTGCAACAACATTTTGGCTCAAGATGCAACATCTTTCTTGCCTCAAAATGTAGCTCTCACTTACAATAAGATGCCGTAATTGCGGATTAGGTAGCTGCAACAAATGTACTCTAAAGGGTGGCACCTTTCATTCTTGAAATGCAGCAGTAAACAAGTGCAAAATCTGTTGGTTTAAACCAACAATTAGTTCAGCAAACCCAAAGTGTAACAGCAACATAGAAGCCTCAAAGACAAAGTGCGACAACTAACTAGATACCACAACTATAGGGAGCACAACCAACGCAGCAAAGCAGCAGCAGAGTAATAGAAGTTTCATCAAGGCATCAGTAACAAAATGAATCTCAACATTTAGTAGTTTTATCAAGACATCAGTAAGCAAATGAGTCTCAAGATGTTGCACTTGTTCCCTGTTAAAACAGAAACAACAACAATCATTGTAGTAAACTTAGGATACAACAAGCAGTGAACTTAGCTCTAAATTTAGGATGCAGCGAGTAGTAAACTTAGCTCAAACATAGCAATAGACGTTCCTTAAGCTGAAGTATCTAACCACAACATCAAACAAGTTACTTAGAGGGTGTAGCAATAAACTTAGCTTTAAATGCAACACTTTGAGAGCTTCACTTGTCACGACCCATTTCACTAAGACGTGCGGGCACCTATCGTTCCCACCGTGATAGGTGAACCCTTATCCCAATATAACTAATTTAAGTAAAGGCGGAAGAAATAAATATAGAATAAGTCTCAAATCATCCATATAAGATAAATGCGAAAATACTAAATATAACCCCCATAGATCTGGTCTGGTCATACAAGAGCACTAACTACATACTATAGGTCTGAAAGATGATAACTTCTCATAATATAACTGTCTCGAAATAAGAGTAAGACAAATAAGTAAAGGAGAGAACATCCGGGCAGCGGCCGTCATCGTGTTCACCCTGGAGTGACTCTACAGCAGCCTCGCCAATCCTCCACGAGGGGCAAGAGTGGAACCTGTCTAATTGTTATATCTCGTATTTTTTAAACATTGGGATATGCTAAAGCTAATCGCGGCGAGTTAAGGACAAGACTATTTTGGGATCCGAGATAGAGACTTTTAGCCTCCGATTTTTGTTTTAATGCACAAGTTGCCTATAATTTTTATTTGGTATAGAATATTAATGGAAATTAGAGATTAATTAATCAAGATTAGATTATTAAGTGGGATTAAAGTTTAATTATTCATTAATTAAGCCATAGTGGCTGTGTGGGCCCCACCCGTGACATGGCCAAGTGTAATTGGCTCACACGTTGGGTGGGACACATGTCCAGCCCATGGACTTCCTATATATAGAAAATTGATGATTCATTCATCAACTATCCACCTCATGTCTTCACCTACAACTTAAGAAAACTAAGAGATAGAGAGAGAGACTCTCGGCCATGGCTGGCCAAGATTGAGGTCTTTGTGTTGATCAAAAAAAAGTTTTCTTCAAGCATTTCAACTCCTTAGAAGGTGTATAAAAACATGGAGTAGTCATTGGAGCAACAAGAACAAGTATAAATTCAAGGCACAAATTCTAGCCAAGTTGAGAAGTCAAGTGATTAAGGTAAGGTTTAATCTCCTTTTACATGTATGGAGGATGGTTTGAGCGTGTTGTAATGTGTAATTATGGATGAAATTTGTAGAAATATGTATGTTGGTATTAAGGCCGTGTAGGGGCTGTTTGTGTAGAGAAATGGTGAATTGATTTACTTGATATTTTGGTTGTTGTTGTTATGGATGTTTGGTGAGAATGAAGGTTTAATGGTTCAAGTTGGAGTTGTAATTGTTTGTGGGCTGTTGTAGAAGCTAATATGATGTTAATATAATTTTTTGCATTTATATAAATGATGTTGCTAAACGTGTGGTTGTTGGTATGATTTGTGAAATTGGAAGAAAAAGAATGTATTGTTGTTATTCTTGTTAAACTCGGAAGATTATATGTTGTATTGTATGTTGGTTGGGCTGTTTTGGAGTGTTATACGGGCTATCCGGAATGTCCTCGAGTCATGTTGAATAGCCTCGGGTTGATACTTGAATTTATGATTAGTGATGTTGGCTTGGTTGTATGTAGTTGGCTTGAAAATAAGCGAAACGTCGTCTAATTATCTAGAAAGGAGTTACTAACATTAGAATGCGTTTTGAACCTCTTTGTAGTTTAATCGTAGTTCTTGACATCTTAATATAGGTTGAGATACTATTGGGCAGCATATACGTGTTGTGTTGCGAGTAAACGCTAAAGGTATGTAAAGCCTATCCTTTCTTTCTTTTGGCATGTCCTAGGTGTAAGTATGATCGATACGAGCTTTGAGGTAATTCTATTCATAAGTTCCGAGCATGTTTTATGATTCCTATTTACTTCTTGATATTAGAATTCTCAAAATAGTCGAGCTACTGCCCTCAAGCTTTCTATATGATCGGATAGTAAATGATTCATGAAAGTTTCTATTCCTGAAAAACTCTATATTGTCTAATGACCATAACTTTTATAAGTTGCCTCGGATTGACTTGATACATGTCTATAATCCCCCGAGACGTTATTTGACATAGTTCGTAATGATATTCAAAGAATACTAAGTGTGACTATTATCCCGATACTCGAACGTTGATTTAACTACTTATCTATTAAGTCTTAAAAGATGATTTATATGCATATGGTTTCTCACTACTCTTGCTTGTGCTTCTTTGTTATTACTTCTTCTTTCACCGAGTCCCGACCAGACACGTTATCGTACACGGTTCTTTGCATTATTCACCGAGTCCCTCACTAGAGGGCCGGGACATGTTATATGTATATGTATATGATGATATGATGATACGGGGATGGCGGCCAGGATGGCATATGATGATTCCATTCACCGAGTCCCTCACTAGAGGGCCGGGACACGTTATATATGCATATGTACAAGATGATTATCTAATTATGTTTCTAAGTCCCATAATGAATTGGATATGATATTGACATGCATGATTTATGTTTCAAGGCAAGCCTTGTGGTTTTCTGGTTATTGTACTAGTTTTCTATACTCCTTATTTCAGTATGATCCTGTTTACTGTATTCCATGCTTTATATGCTCAATACATATTCCGTACTGATCCCCTTTCTTCGGGGGGCTGCGTTTCGTGCCCGCAGGTACAGATACCTGTTTTGGTGATCCGCCAGCTTAGGATTTCCATTCAGCTGTCTTGGAGTGCTCCCTTGTTCCGGAGCCTAGATTTTGGTACGATCCTCGATTGTATATATGTGTTTATACAGGGGTACGGCGGGGCCCTGTCCCGTCATATATTACTTTGTGTCACTCTTAAGTGTCCGTAGACATATATATGTGGGTCCGTATATAGTTGCTTCTTAGTCGTGTATATATGACTTATGTTTTGGGGCGTTCCCATTCGTAGTAGCACCTTGTCGGCTTGCATATGTATATATATATGTTTATATAATATATATATGTAATGGCGGTTTGTCGTAGCTTGCACGTATATAGTTGGGACGTTCCCTATATTATGGCGACCTTGCCCGGCTCGTATGCGATGTTATCCGTTGATGTTTGTAACTCTCCCGAGACACAGGTTGTTATGATATGTATAGATATGCGACAGTTTTGAGACGACGTCATGCCTTTCTATATATAAGTTCTTTATTATGCAAGTTATGAACGAGTATAGTTAACAGGTGTATACGAGTATCCAGCTCGGACACTAGTCACGGCTTACGGGGTTGGGTCGTGACACTAATACTCTGCATCCACAAAAGAATACAGCAAGCGTAGGTCCGTACAAAATAACGGTGTTGGTGTTACATCTCAGAGATTTCAGATTGTTGAATTGTGAGTAAACCAACGTGAGCTTAAGGTGAACATGAATTCCTTATGAAATTAAAGGAAGTATTTGATAACTTTAAGCATGTACCATAAGATTTTTAAGTCATATGAATCGGTGAAACTAGGTTCGTCGAAGGAAATGAAATGTAAGTCATGTTTGGGAAGGTTTCGCAACAAGTGAGCTATAATTTTCTTAGTAATGTCTTGAGGGGGAGCTATAGGGCCCCTTAGATGGTTAATGAAGTGTTACACAAGCTCCAATAAAGTTCCATAAGGATTAAGGTTTGAATGAATTGACGCGAATAATTTTGGGAAGAAATGGGCTACACGGTCATTTATACGGACCGTATAATTTATACGGCCCGTATAATTAGCTGACCCCCTCCGTAAAACCATTCCAGAGAAGGGTGAACCCCTGGTGGGATTATACGGTCCATTTATACGGACTGTATATTTTGTACGGACCATATAAATGGCCGTAAATTCGGGTTGGGCCAGTTTTCTTTTTTTGTTATATATGAGCGACCCTTGTTCATTTAATTCATTTCCCAATTTCCCCAACTCTTAAAATCCCTAGAACCTTTCTCCAAGCATATCAACACAAATATAAAGTGAAATCATGTATCAAGAGATTCAAGGGCTAAGAAGCTTGCTAGGGTTTGTGGAACTCAAGTTTTCCTATGGTGTTGGTGTTGGAGACTCACTTTAGAAGAGTAAGTTGATCCAAAACTTGTTCTTGAGTGATTAAGGTAAGATTTTACATCTTTTACATATGGTTAAGGTTATTTGATTGTTATATCATGTGGTTGGAGGAAGACAAGTGAAAATAGAGTTCAAGAATGAACTTGAGGATATTGTGAGCTATAAGTTAATTTGAATTATGATTCTTAGCATGCTATGAGTATAATCTTATTATGGGTGGTATTAATGATGTTGAGGAAGTATTGTATATAAGTAAATATGGTGTTGTGTTGTAGCTATTGTTATAAATGATCTTGAAAAGGAGTTTTGAGGGATGGATGATGCTTAACTTGAATGAATCCTCTTGATTATTGTATTGCTAATAATGTCATTGTTGTTGGGAGTTGTTTTGGAAATTAGTAGAAGTAGATGAAATGGGGAAATCTGAGATTTTCGCTAGCTCATGAATTGTTCTAGTTTGAACTTAAGAGTGTCGTTAAGACCTAACATTGGTAAGAATCCTTTTAAATGTAGATTTCTCAAGCTTTGAAGGTGAACGTTAAGTAGTAAAGAAGACGTAAAGGTAGGTAAGGCTAACCCTTCTTTTTTAAGGCATGATCCCATTGTTATATACCTTCACGTGAAATCCATAATGTCTTTCATGATGACTTCATTTCTAGAAGTGCTAAAGCTCATAAGTCTTGATACTCCCATGATATCGTTGATCTCATCCTACGATAGTTGACCCTCTAAAGAAAGATATATTGATGATGATGATGTTGACCCTACTTATGTACTCCTATACGTATATGTATGTATATATACGTATGGCCATTATGTAACACCGAGCTTGTATGGCCGGGTATGATGTTCATTGCGTGCACACCACCGCAGTTGGGTATGGACAACACCGAGCCTTGTAATGGCCGGGTATGTGTGACACCGAACCTGCATGGTCGGGTATGGTAGTAATATATATATATATATTTATGCATATGTATGGAAGGTTTCCATTAGAAAGAGGGTAAGTAAATATGATGAACGTCTCAAGATATATATATATATATATATATATATATATATATATATATATATATATATATATATATATATATATATATATATATAAGTTCTCCTATCTCATAGCTCTTCTATCTCATGTTACCTTTCATGCTATTATTATGTTACTGCTTATGCCTTACATACTCAATACATTGTTCGTACTGACATTCTTTTGTTTGTGGAAGCTACGTCATGCCCGCAGGTGGACAGAGAGATAGCCTTGATCCTTAGGCTGCTTATCCAGAGACTGCTTAGAGGAGCTCCATTTGATTCGGAGCTGCAGCTGTTGGTACTATTCTTTTGTGTGTGTATATATATATATATATATATATATGGACAATATTTACGGCCCTATCCCGTTGTTATGATGTTACCTACTCTTTCTGAGGCTCGTGAGCCGCTGTGTATAGCTAGATGTCGCTAGCCTTGTCGGCTATATCATTTTGTTTGCCTCGTCGCTCGCAGTGTATATGTATATATGGGCATAGTTAATGATGTTGATATAAATGTCACACCCTTAATCCGATAGGGTGTATATATATATACCCGACCCTTACCTAGGGCCGAGCGAACCCGTACTTTCGTAATACTCATAATCATACTGCCCGCAAAACATGAAGTAAGCACATAACGATTTTTTTTTTTTTTTTTTAAAACAAACATGCCTTCCATCTTTGTCAAATCGGATAAAGCTAGCAACGTATGAAATCGTAAACATATGAAGTTCGTAACATAATGCGAATAATACATCGGCTTACATAGCATATATATAAAACCGACATATCATACACACGACAACTGTCGCAAAGTCTCTACCATAACTTCGTATACCATACAAAACCACTCGGACTCGGCGGCAAAGACTCCGGAGGAAATGGAGCTCGCCAATCCGGTGGAAGTCCTCTCCCTAACATCATCTACTCATCCGTGGTACCGCGCGGCATGAAACGCGACCCGAA
The DNA here is from genome assembly GCF_029784015.1 of Lycium ferocissimum. Lineage (NCBI taxonomy): Eukaryota > Viridiplantae > Streptophyta > Magnoliopsida > Solanales > Solanaceae > Lycium > Lycium ferocissimum. Next base: position 14,767 of record NW_026713379.1, on the reverse strand, counting down.
GAAAAGGGGGTCGATGCGGAATATGTCGAGTATGCAAAGCCGAAAATACGAAAAATGAAATCATAACCGAAGTCGAACGTGCACGAAAGTGAGCATTATAACCCGAATACCAAAGTACTTATATCTGACATACAAATCATACATAAGGGGTTCAGAGGACAAATAGGATAATCAGAATGTCAAAATGCTTCGCTTTCTTTTGAAAAACATTTTTGTCTCGTATATACGGAAAATCAAACATATCATATGAGTTGACATTAACCGAATGCCGAGGAACGTACGGCCCGATCCATAAGTACTATAATAATGCCGAGGAACGTACGGCCCGATCCATATATAACATAATAATGTCGAGGAACGTACGACCCGATCCATATATAATATAATAGTCATAAACATACCGTACCCAGCCCTCTAGTGAGGGACTCGGTAAATCAAATCATATCGTCATATTATCACATATCATATCACATATCATATCGTATCATCAGGTTATCACATATCACATCATATCACATACGGTCCGTAATGGGACCCGGCGGACGGAACGTGGTCGCCACTCCATCCGGGCGCCACAACACATCATACTTCGGAAGTTTCATATCTCCGTATCTCCGTCACACATCATATATCATATCACATACATACCGCGGCCAAGAATCCGGCGGTAATATCACATACTTCGGAATCACATCATACTTCGAAATCACATCATACTTCGGAATCACATAGTGCGCACGATGATAATAACCGGCCGGGATCCCGGTGAAGGATGTAACAAAGAACGCACGAGCAGAATCGTAAGTAGCCATATGCACACAAATCATTATTACAAACCCAATAGAGTAACCAAACCGAACTAGTATTTCAAAACCCAGACAATAGTCAAATCAGATTTTCTTCCGAATATCACTCGGGAACATATCAAGCCGAACTTCAGAAACCATAGTCACGTATCGGAATCATAAGTATACGAATCATTATTTCAGACTCAATAGACAAATATATAATCATACTCGGGGGTCGGAAAGGTAGTCATATTGAATTCTTTCAAAAGCCATCAGAATTATACAGAAGAAGATCGCGGGACCCACGGACGAGCGTCAACCCAATCCGGGTCCGCCTACGAAAATCATAGTCATCATATGTTATCGAATCATTATTACAAACTCAAAAGATAAGTAAACTGATCGTACTTGAAATCGGAATAATGGTCATATCATATCCTTTCAAAAATCGTCAGAAGTACATAAGGAAAGTCGCGGGGCCCACGGAGGGGTGTCGACTCAAGTCGGGCCCGCCCATAAAAATTTAAGTCATGATACGTCATAGAGTCATTTTTGAGCATATCGAAGCGATCCGGTTCTGTCTGTGAAAGTTACGGACTTTCGTAGTTTTCGGAATCATTTAGGAACAAAACTCTTTTAAAAAAAAAATAAACTTTTATGCAACTTTTTAAACTTAGTCATACAAAAGACGTATAAACCATAGCTTGACCATATAAGGATGCCAACATCAAAAGCAAATACGATTCATAAACGTGCTCGGATTTTTAAGAATAGAATTACCCCCGAAGCTCATAACATATCACAACCTAGCCATATCTAAGACATGCCAAAAGAAGGAAAGGTAAGCTTTACATACCTTGATTGCTTCCTAAGCTAATCCAAACTCAAGTCTCGGCTTCTCAAAATCTACATCACGTCATTAGACACCAAACATTAGTCATAGGCACCTCGGAATCCCATTTTAAGCTCGCACTTTATTTATAGAAATTTGGGCAGCATTTTCCCTATAAATTCAACACCCCGAGAATTCAACTCGGCCAAATATCCAACAACAATACCAACAACCACATCAACAATATCCATAAGCAATTCCAAACGCATTCTAACATTAATAACTCCTTTCTACATAATTCGACAACATTCATGCATATTCAATTCAACTTCATACATTCAAACTAATATCAACGATCGCATATTCAAATACAATCCAAAACCATTCAAACACGATTCAAGAACATTTCCAACAATTCGAAAATATTCAAATCATCCAACCAATGCACCATGGAACCTTCCTTCCCAACTCAACATGAACAACTTTAACATATTTCTTTCTTCAAAATTCACAAACTACACCAACAAGCCACACTTTAACAACATTATTATCATAAATACAAGAAACCATATTACAATCACATTAGCTTCCAAAACAGCCCATACGATTACAACTTCAATCTTCAACCATTAAGCCTTCATTTTACAACATAAAATCCACAACACAACATCCTAAACATACCAAATAAAATTAGTTCTTCACTCCTACACCACACTACCTATACACGGCCACAACACAACAATTACATCTTCAACTTGAATCATTCAATACCTTCATTCTCATCACATAATCCATGGCAACAACAACCAAAAATACCAAATAAAATTTGTTCATTCCCTAACACACAAAACAGCCCATTTTCGGCCAACACCAACATACATAAATTCCATAATTTTTCATCCATTTCTACACACTACAACCACACTCAAACATGCTAAACACAATTAATTCATCATTCCTACACAACACACACTTGTACACGGCCACACACACACACACACACACTACACTTCCACATGCATAATTTCATGAACTTCATTCTTTTCCACATATCACAACATGTACAAATCACTCACAACACATGAAAGAAGATTAAATCTTACCCTTCTCCACTTTGTTCTTCAACTTGGCTAGGGTTGAGATTTGCAAGAACCAAGGATTTGTTTGCTCCAATAACCACTTCATGTTGTTTAGGACCTTCCAATGAGTTGAAACACATGAAGAAAATAATTTTTTGATCACTATTCATGGTCTTCTATTTTTCTTCACTATGGCCGAACACCCCTATCTCTTCATCCTCTTTTTTTTTTTTTTTTTCTCCAAGTTTCTATAAACTTCTAAGGGTGAAGATGAATAAATATGACTAATTAGTCATCTTTTAATAACACATAGCAAACTTCCATGTGGCCCATGGCCCACACACCACACACATGGCCACATATGGCCATTTTCATGAATTAATTAGTTTCCAAAATTTCACTTCTAGCCCAAATTTTCATGAAATGCCTAACTTTCCATACTTCACTTTTGACCCCAAATTTTTCTTATTCCAATTTTACCCTTAACATCCATGCCAATGAAAAGATGAATATGCAACTTATGCACTTTTAACAAAATCGGAAAAAATTACAACCTTGTCCTTAACTTATCATGACTAACTCGGATTATCCCAATGTACCAAAATACGGGATATAACATCCTTCCCCTTTAGAACATTCGTCCTCGAATGTTCAACTAATCGTAAGGTCTTATAAGGGTCTCGGGGTTTCCTTTATTACCATAGATCTCTTCTACCAACTTTTCTTTTCCATCTCCTTGTAATTCCAATATATCCCGTTTAAACTTTTCCTTCTTGTAATTCCCTTTACTCAACTTGTAACCTTCTAGACACATTATCTCGTGGTCATTTCTTTATCTTACACTTGCATCTCTCGCACTCCCTTCCCCCCTTTAGGGGCATACTTATACTATCACCCGATTACATTTTGCCCTATTTCCATATTTCCAGTCTCACTTAGGCGACACTTTTATTCCGACATTTTGATCCTCTTGCCTTTCATTTACTCACTTCCTTTTCTTTTTTTTCCAAATATCATTATGTTGACACTTTCCAAACTTAACTCTTTTCCCTTTTTTTTTCCGGCCAACCTCATCTAAATCATCTCTTAACATCACAAACCCTTTCCAAATTTTTTTTTCCATATCGGTATCGACCTCCGATTACCATTACCATCAATTCAGCTATTAACTTATTTCTCAAAATCAGCCGTACTTGCAACTTGGCCAAATCTTACCCTTACTATTGACACAACCTTTCAAAGCGTCTCACAGATCCATATCTCATTCTCTTTTATTTCTCGAAAAATTTCGGCAGAGTTTCCTCTATATTTCTTACTATCTCAAAACCTGTACGCAGGAAATACCAACAGTGCCTCACAGGGCCAACATATATATATATATATATATATATATATATATATATATATATATATATATATATACACATATCGTATCACTCCCAATATCAATAATAACATTAGTACGAAAATAACGAACATGCCTCGTATACCCAACTCAAACTGCACTTGTTACACTTTCTTGTTTACTTTCCCTTTTAATCTTCAGCTTGTATTTCAATCACAACTTCATTATCTTTCCCAACATATATCTTTCATACCTTTGCTTACCTGCGTACTTTGTAACTTCCAACATCATCAATCACCTTCTTCTATCAGTGTCATTCTTCTCTCGCCGAAATCAAAGATTAGAGAAATCTCATTCCCTATGACTTGGCTCTATAGCACGATCTCGTATATGAAAGAAGAGTAACCACCCTAAATGCCCGGTAGCTTCCTATTTATAAATGTGGCGCGCAACACACCATAAACAAGACTCTACTCGACACGACTTTGCAGACAACCCCTAGGACGAACTGCTCTGATACCAATTTGTCACACCCTTAATCCGATAGGGTGTGATGGGCACCCGACCCTTACCTAGGGCCGAGCGAACCCGAAGACTTTCATAATACACATAATCATACTTGGCCCGCAAAACATGACGTAAGCACATAAAATTTTCAAAGGACATTTTTTTTTTTTTTGAAAACAAACATGCCTTCCATCTTTGTCAAATCGATAAAGCTAGCATTACGTATGAAATTACAAAACACATGAACTTCGTAACATAATGCATAATAATACATCGGCTTACATAGCCGCTTATAAAACCGACATATCACACACACGACAACGTCTCGCAAAGTCTCTACCATAACTCGGATACCATACAAAAACACTCGACACCGGCGCATTCCGGAGGAAATGGAGCTCGCCAATCCGGTACCGGAAGTCCTCTCGCTAACATCATCTACTCATCCGTGGGTACCGCGCGGCATGAAACGCATCCCCCGAAGAAAGGGGGTCGGTGACGGAATATGTACCGAGTATGCAAAGCGAAAAATACGAAAAACGAAATCATAACCGAAGTCGTGAGTACGGAAAGCGAGCATAATAACCCGAATACCAAAGTACTTACATCGACATACAAATCATACACAAGGGTTCGAGAAGACAAATAGGATAATCGAATGTCAAAATGCTTCGCTTTCTTTTGAAAAACATTTTTTTCTCGTATATACGGAAAATCAAACATATCATATGAGTTGACATTAACCGAATGCCGAGGAACGTACGGCCCGATCCATAAGTAGTATAATAATGCCGAGGAACGTACGGCCCGATCCATATATAACATAATAATGCCGAGGAACGTACGGCCCGATCCATATATAATATAATAGTCATAAACATACCGTATCATCCCTCAGTGAGGGACTCGGTAAATCAAATCATATCGTCATATTATCACACATCATATCACATATCATATCGTATCATCAATTATCACATATCACATCATATCACACGGTCCACAATGGGACCCGACGGACGGAACGTGGTCGCCACTCCATCTGGGCGCCACAACACATCATACTTCGAAAGTTTCATATATCCGTATCTCCGTCACACATCATATATCATATCACATCATACTTCGAAATCACATCATATCACATATCGGATACCGTGAATCCATCGGTATATCACATACCGGCATATCTGCGCGTTAATCCAGGGTAATATCACATCATACTCGAAATCACATCATGTAATCACATCATACTTGATTGTGCGCACGATAATAAGTAAGGATGTAACATATACGCATACAAATCATTATTACAAATCTTTATTACACATAACCAAAAGCGAACTATTATTTCAAAACCAAGACAATAGTCAAATCAAATTTTTCTTCCGAATATTACTCGGGAACATATCAAACCGAACTTCGAAACCATAGTTACGTATCAAAATCATAAGTATACGAATCATTATTTCAGACTCAACAGAAAAATATATAATCATACTCGGGGTCGGAAAGGTAGTCATATTGAATTCTTTCAAAAGCCATCAGAATTATACAGAAGAAGATCGCGGGACCCACGGACGAGCGTCAACCCAATCCGGGCCCGCCTACGAAAATCATAGTCATCATATGTTATCGAATCATTATTACAAACTCAAAAGATAAGTAAACTGATCGTACTTGAAATCGGAATAATAGTCATATCATATCCTTTCAAAAATCGTCAGAAGTACATAAGGAAAGTCGCGGGGCCCACGGAGGGGTGTCGACTCAAGTCGGGCCCGCCCATGAAAATCATAGTTATTATACATCATAGAATCATTTTTGAGCATATCGAAGCGATCCGGTTCTGTCTGTGAAAGTTACGGACTTTCGTAGTTTTCGGAATCATTTAGGAACAAAACTCTTTTAAAAAAAAAAAAAAACTTTTATGCAACTTTTTAAACTTAGTCATACAAAAGACGTATAAACCATAGCTTGACCATATAAGGATGCCAACATCAAAAGCAAATACGACTCATAAACGTGCTCGGATTTTTAAGAATAGACACAACCTAGCCATATCTAAGACATGCCAAAAGAAGGAAAGGTAAGCTTTACATACCTTGATTGCTTCCTAAGCTAATCCAAACTCAAGTCTCGGCTTCTCAAAATCTACATCACGTCATTAGACACCAAACATTAGTCATAGGCACCTCGGAATCCCATTTTAAGCTCGCACTTTATTTACAGAAATTTGGGCAGCATTTCCCCTATAAATTCAACACCCCGAGAATTCAACTCGGCCAAATATCCAACAACAATACCAACAACCACATCAACAATATCCATAAGCAATTCCAAACGCATTCTAACATTAATAACTCCTTTCTACATAATTCGACAACATTCATGCATATTCAATTCAACTTCATACATTCAAACTAATATCAACGATCGCATATTCAAATACAAATCCAAAACCATTCAAACACGATTCAAGAACATTTCCAACAATTCGCAAAATATTCAAATCATCCAACCAATGCACCATGGAACCCCCTTCAAACTCAACATGAACAACTTTAACATATTTCTTTCTTCAAAATTCACAAACTACACCAACAAGCCACACTTTAACAACATTATTATCATAAATACAAGAAACCATATTACAATCACATTAGCTTCCAAAACAGCCCATACGATTACAACTTCAATCTTCAACCATTAAGCCTTCATTTTACAACATAAAATCCACAACACAACATCCTAAACATACCAAATAAAATTAGTTCTTCACTCCTACACCACACTACCTATACACGGCCACAACACAACAATTATATCTTCAACTTGAATCATTCAATACCTTCATTCTCATCACATAATCCATGGCAACAACAACCAAAAATACCAAATAAAATTTGTTCATTCCCTAACACACAAAACAACCCATTTTCGGCCAACACCAACATGCATAAATTTCATAATTTTTCATCCATTTCTACACACTACAACCACACTCAAACATGCTAAACACAATTAATTCATCATTCCTACACAACACACACTTGTACACACACACACACACACACACGGCTACACTTCCACATGCATAATTTCATGAACTTCATTCTTTTCCACATATCACAACATGTACAAATCACTCACACACATGAAAGAAGATTAAATCTTACCCTTCTCCACTTTGTTCTTCAACTTGGCTAGGGTTGAGATTTGCAAGAACCAAGGATTTGTTTGCTCCAATAACCACTTCATGTTGTTTAGGACCTTCCAATGAGTTGAAACACATGAAGAAAATAATTTTTTGATCACTATTCATGGTCTTCTATTTTTCCTCACTATGGCCGAACACCCCTATCTCTTCATCCTCTTTTTTTTTTTTTTCCTCCAAGTTTCTATAAACTTCTAAGGGTGAAGATGAATAAATATGACTAATTAGTCATCTTTTAATAACACATAGCAAACTTCCATGTGGCCCATGGCCCACACCCCACATGGCCACATATGGCCATTTTCATGAATTAATTAGTTTTCAAAATTTCACTTCTAGCCCATAATTTTCATGAAATGCCTAACTTTCCATACTTCACTTTTGACCTCAAATTTTTCTTATTCCAATTTTACCCTTAACACTCCATGCCAATGAAAAGATGAATATGCAACTTATGCACTTTTAACAAAATCGGAAGAAATTATAACCTTGTCCTTAACTTATCATGACTAACTCGGATTATCCCAATATACCAAAATACGGGATATAACAATAAAAGTGCTCTTGCCGATAAGATTTGTATTATTGATGCACAGGAGTTGCGAGTTAGCCATATGGCTCACCTAGTTATGATTGTGAAAGTATGATGAGAGGTGCCCAAGTGGATTAGCTCCGGGTGCCCGTCATGGCCCTTCGGTTGGGTCGTGACAACTGGTAGGCATCATCGGCCAACTAAGAATAGCTAACACAACTTAGATAATAAAGAAGATAAGCAAATAAACCAACAAGTGTAAAGACAATGAAATCAAATCCAAGTAACCGTCATCGCCTACGTAAAGCATCTAATCCCAAATGTGCCAAGTCTGAATATATTCAATCCAATCCAACACCAAACATCTCAATCAAGTCATAATGCAATGCAATGCAATAATGTATCAATGCAATGCAATGCCATGAAAAAGGCGGTATACACATGTACTCCGGACGGAAATATCGACGTCTTGGTAGCATAACCCAGTGTAACTCGCGAATTCTAAGTGCCACCCATCCCAGATCTGTTACACCCCAGAAAATTTCGCGTTACTAAGGCTGTAGATGGCTTAATGTGAGCTCAAGGAGGAGCAAATATTACAAGTATAAAGGATGAAATTATACTGTATTAGCATGAGTATGATATTTGGAATTCGTACAAAGATGATTGGAATGATACGTTAAAAGATATAGCCCTCGTAACCATAAGCTGAGGTGGGGCCCACATGATGGGATTTTTATAAAGGACATATGAAAATTTATATGGACAATATATGTGAAGTTAAACACAACTCAAGAAGGACCCTTGAGCCAAATCCAAGTGGAAGTTCTCCAAAAAGATGTTTTTAAGTTACGTTTTCGGGTGATCTGACTTCGGGAGGCCATAACCCCATCATAATTTGGGAATTTGGGAAAACTTCAAACGTAAAAGTTGTAGATAATTGAATTAGATTTCCAAACCTAGGTCGTGGGCCTCACACGATATAGGAATAAAATGTTATGGATATTTTAAGACAGAAAGATCAAGCTGGGCAGTGGGCTCGGCCCAACCCGATTCCAAGTCGGGTCTGGCCCACTTCCCTTGCTATTTAAGGGATGTTTTAACCCTTATCATCCTAATTACATACTAAAAAGTCCAGAACATGGTAGAGAGAGAGTGAGGGGAGTTTAGAGAGATAAAGCAAGGGTTCGATCAAGTTCGAGGCCCCGAATCGCGAGGCTCGTGAAGGATAAAGTGTAGTACGAGTTGTCGTCGTCGTTTTAAGCTAAAAATTGAACTTGGGGGATATTGGTGTCGTGGTGGATGCTCATATAAGGTATGTTAGATGTTAATGATATTCTTACCATGATCATTGATAGATTTGACGGGTTAGAATAGAGAAAATGACGTTGAAAGTTCGGTTATAATTTTTGGATATCAAATGACTTGTGGGCTGTTTGGTGGTTGTTATGAATTGTTTTGTGGGATGGAATATCATGGGATTGTCTGTAGTTGTTGTTGTTGTGTTTGTTGTTATACTATGTATATACGAAAATAAAGAAGTGTATACAAGCATCGGTATAGGAATGTATATTGGGCTGTTTTGGAGGTGATTTAAGAATGGATTTGATTCTATTTGGATATGTATTTGTTGATATTTTTATTGGTATTGTCATTGATATTTTGGCTAAATTGGAATCATGAGGATTATTAAGTTTTTAAAAGAAGATGCTACCCGAATATCGTTAGATTTCTAAGTAATTAAGGATTGGTTTGAAAGAGTACCCTAATTTAATTTTTGGCATATTTGGTGTTATTTGTAGATCGGTGAAGCTCGAGACCTAAGTTATGGTTAACTTGAGAAGCGACAAGGTATGTTAAGGCTATTCCCTTTTCTTCTTTTGGCATGGCCTATATGAAACAAACGGACGACGAACGTATAAACTCCAAAGAAGCTCCTATTCTTAGAAATACTAGAATGGCTAATGTTCTTGTTTCCAGAAGCTATTTCATTATGTCCTGATACGTGTCTATGATTCCTGAAAAGTCCTATTTTGATATTATAATCCATAGTGACATTCGAGGGTGTTATGCTTCCAGGTTATTCAAAGAGTTCCAGAAATAATCTCATGAGTCTCACTTGCGTTCATTTGCTTCTATATGTATGTTAAGGCTATCCCTTCTTTCTTTTTGGCATGAATTACATAAACGATCGAACGATGAACATACATGACTCCAATAAATTCTAGTTCTCAACAGTACTTGACATGACAGTTGTCTTTGATTCTCAAGTGTTGGTTCATTCTAATTATTCTATTGAGTCCCAGATGATGATATAGTTTGCATATGGTTGCTCATGATATTCTACTCGTGCATGTTGTTAATATATCATTCATCGAGTCCCGGGCTGGGTATGTATTCGTGCACAGTTTCATTGCATTATTCACCGAGTCCCTCACTAGAGGGCCGAGTACGGTATATATATGATTATTATATTATATATGGATCGGGCCGTACGTTCCTCGGCATTATTATATTATATATGGATCGGGCCGTACGTTCCTCGGCATTAATATATTATATATGGATCGGGCCGTACGTTCCTCGGTATTATTATATTATATATGGATCGGGCTGTACGTTCCACAACACTATCAGTTATATTATAACCTATGCCTGTCATATGACACATAGTCATTTTCAGTTATATAGAGTTATGCAGATATTCTCAGATGTTAACCACAGATGCATTCAAATATTGAGACTGGTTTTCATGATTCATATGTACTTGATGTTCTTATGCCTTACATACTCGGTACATTATTCATGCGACGTCCCTTTGCACGGGGCGCTGCGTTCATGCCACACGGTCCCGTTGTTTTGCGGTAAAAGTATTACGCTAGGATGGTTGGCTATCGGCTGGGATTGGCAAACTCCATTTTCTTCCCTAAGAGCGCGCTTGAAGTCATTATGGTTATCATATGTGTGTATGGGCATGTCGAGGCCCTGTCCCGACTCATATGATTCACGTGTTTACTCTTAGAGACTTTGTAGACAGTGTCCTGTGGTTAGTATGTTGAGATGTCATGCGTTGAGTAAAACGACCATGTAGGTCGATATGTCAGCATGACTTACTTGGTTTTTTATTAATTGAGTATCGTTCACAAATTTCTATGGTTTGACGGAAAGTACCTTATTATATTTTTGATTTTTTTTTATATGTCCAGTTTCATTATGTGAATGCCAGAAGGGTTCGCTCAGCTCTAAGTAAGAGTTGGGTGCCCATCATGCCCTATCGGAATTGGGGTGTGACAGGATCTTTGCCCAATAGACAAACGGGACCCCGGATCTTTGCCCATGGGGGGTTCTCATCGGCACCACCCTGGGAGACCCGTGAAGTCCATGCACTAATAACGATTCTAGAACTAACATCTGATATCGGCCATGCAACAACGATTCCGAAATTGATAATCGGACATCGGCCCCTCACATCACTCAAATAAAAGAGTTTCATCAAGTATCTATTTCACTGTCCCTACCCATTTTGCTTTGGCCGTGCGGGCACTTACCTTCCCACCTCTGTAAGCAAACCCTCAACCCAACAATGAATGAATACACGAAGAATGAATTTAAAACAGCGGAATAGAACAAATACGTTAGTCTCACGATATATCTATATGTAAGTAGTAGTAAAAGTGTGGAAGACAATAAATACCCCCAGGGTCTAGTCTAAATAATATAAGAGCATCTAAGGAGAATAGTACAGTTTTGGAATACTAATACATAAATGTCTATGTCTCTGAAATAAAAGTAAGACATATGATAGGAAATTCTTCAAGGTCAGCGGACACCATGTTCACCCTGGAAACTCGAGAGGAAGCTGAAGAGTCGATCAGCCATGGGTCAAAGAAGTAGATCGAACCTGGTACTTTGCATTCATAAAAGAATGCAGCAAGTGTAGGTCAGTACCAACAACAGTACTGGTAGGCATCATCAGCCGACTAAGCATAGTTAACACAATTTAGAAAATAAAGCAGATAAGCAAGGAATCTAACAGGTATAAGACAATGTGATCACAATCAATTATCCGTCATCGCCTATGCAAAGCATCTAAATCCAAATGCGTCAAGTCCGAATATATCTGATCCATTCCAATCATCACAATCCAATCACTAAGAATCTCAATCAATTCATAATGCAATACAGTGAAATAATGGAATGAATGCAATGTAATGCCATGCAGATGAGGTGTACACATGTACTCCGGATGAATATATCGACGTCTCGGTAGCACAACCTAGCATGACTCGCGAAGTCTAAGTGCCACCCGTCCCGGATATTTGCCTAACCGACAGACGGGACCCTGGCTAATTGCTCACAGGGGGAGTCTCACCAGCACCACCCTGGGGGACCTACAGAGTCCATGCACTAACAACGGTTTCGAGATAACATCGGAATCGGCCATGCAACAACGAAGCCAGAAGAGATCATCGGACATCGGCCATCTCACAATCACTCAAGTAAAAGAGTCTATCAAATAGCTGTCTCACACAATCAACAATTCCGAAATTGAACCTCGGACATCAGCCTTCTTACAATCACTCAAGTAAAAGAGTTTATCAAATATCACTTTCATACAATCAACGATTCCCGAATTGATCTTCGGACATCGGCCTTTTTCACAATCACTCAAGTAAGGAGTTTATCGAAATATCAGTTTGCTCAATCAACGATACCGAATCATCACCAGGTATCGGCCATGCATCATGAATGTGTGAGAATATGTGCAATGCGTATATCAATTATCCATAGCCAAGTTCAATATCGCAAGTACCAACAAAGGGGTACGCCAACAATGTATCATATCACAATACCAACAGTGGTATGCCAACAGTATATCAATATCACAAGTACCGACAAAGGGGTACGCCAACAATATATCAATATCACAAGTACCAACAACGGGTACGCCAACAATACAATATAGTTCAAATACCAATAATGGTATATCAATCCTATCTCAGTCAAGACAATAACACAGATTTCGATATCTATCAACTACTCATGGCATCAAACTATCACAATGGAACAATCAAAGCACACATAACGGGGTGGCTAGTCCCAACACACAACAGGGCCCAACCTAAGGCAATATCCAACCCGATTTCATACTCGAAAGTTCACATGCTGTTTTTGACATCATAATCTAAATATGTGCTTCGCTATATGAAGTCTTACCAAAGGTAAGCCATAACCTACCTGGACTGCCGAACCGCAACACCAACAACTTACTCATTTTCTTTGCCCTTCCGCTGAACCCTGAAACTAAAGTAGTCTAAGCATAATCGAATTCTATATTAGAAATCATGAAGAATAATACTAATATTGCTACTATTTCAATTAGGTTAATTCTAACCATAGAAATTGGGAAAAACGGGATCACAAGGGTAAAACGGAAAATTCGAGGGCAAAATACCAAATTGAGTACTAGGTAATCATAACCCAACCACTAATTGTTGATTTAGCACAAGGATTAGTCTAATTTCTGATTTCAAGCAAAACCCCTAAATTGGGTATAAACCCTAAGTGTTTAATCTCGAAATTCAATTTTAAAGTGGAAGATATATCATTAATGAGCCCAGATTAGTCAATATCTAACATAAACATCACCAATTTATCATTAATAACCTAGGAACAATGTTCTTCCAAGCCTTCTTTCAACTCTTATCACCAAGGGTTTATTAAGGGAATAGGGGAACCTAACATGATAATGGGTTAAAGGAAGAATGAAGAAACGAGTAGGAATTACCTCCAAGATTTTCCTTCAAATATCTTTAAGAGCGGTTTCTTCAAGCTCAAATATCGAAATGGGACAGAATGAGGGTCTAGGGATTTTTAACACTTCATTAATATTATTAACTGCCCGTCACCAGCTGTAGCGGTACAGGGACAGTGTTATATCCCGCATTTGGTGCGTTTGGACAATTCAAGACAATCGCGGGAAGACAATAAGCAAGGCCACATTTTATTTTGTTTGGCATATGAGTTGCTTGTGAAAAATGTAGAAGTGGAATTAATGAGGAAGGTCAAAGGGGCAAAAAGGAAATTTGCAATACGACTCGTGGAAATATGGAGAAAGATGAAGGGCAAATTTGGAAGTTGGAAAAGAATTTGTTTTCATGAATTACAAGAACTAGCCCAAAATATAAGTGGGCTTGAATATTTTTTTAGAAAAATTAAGGCCCAACCGGCCATAAGGCATGGGCTAGGCCCGCGACTAATTTATGCATGGTATTAAATAAGATGACTAAGTCATCTTTATCCTAAGAATCTCTCTAGAGAGTTTTCAAGAAAGCAAGAACAAGAGAGAGAGAGAAAAATCTCCAGGGGCCATTCAAGCCATAGTAAAAATTCCCAAGAAAAATTTGCAAAAATTCTTCAAAAATCATTTTCTACCAAGAAAAGGGTGCTTAACAAGGTGGAGGGTT
>NW_026713378.1:0-28078 GCF_029784015.1 Lycium ferocissimum | reverse complement strand
ATCCAGCCATTGTGGTAACTTCCATTTCTCTTCTCCACGAGCAATCTTAATTGACAAATGGACTTGGGATCCAAAATTTAACTGCATCAAAAGTATACTCGAGAGCCTCCCGGCATTTCCTGAATAAACTTTGCAAGTGTTGTAGTTCCCGGGCTTGGCTCCTTGTAAATGGCCTTGAGGCAAGTGGGCTTGCATCGTCAAGAATCGTAACTCGTTCAAGCTACTACTCAAAATCTCATTATTCTCATCTTTGTAACCCATTTTCTATCTCCTTTCATAATCTAAGTCTTTCAACCTCTCAATACCTTAAACAACATGGAATGATCATAAAACTTACCTTAAATAGTGTAGGAGCAGGCTTTGGAGTGGAAATACTTCACTTGAGCCAAAACCTTTAGTTCATCGATGGGATTTCTTTACTTGGATGAACTCCAATGAGTTTCTTGCACTTGGTTTTCTTGCTTTGATGAAGTTGATCATAAATTTCTTTTGAGTTTTTGTGGAAGAAGGATGGAGAGCTTTCTAGAGAGTTCTTGAAGTGTGGAATGAGAAAATGAAATGAATTGAATGAGATTGGGTCCTTATATCAAATTTAAAAATGTTTGTCTAATCGAGCCTAGGTTCTACGGACAACATACGGTCGAAGTATCTTTTATATGGACCGTATGTCAGCCTATCTTTGGTCAATGAAAGTCCGTTAAGTAGAACATACGGCCTAACATATGGCGAGTATGTTTTATACGGTCTGTATGTTGGACCGTATGTTGCCCGGTAGCTAGAAATTCGTTCTCGTCGAATCGATGGGTGATCTCAGTCTTATGGAGCTTTCATAACACTTGTTTAACACCTCATTAGCAATCCAAGGGACATTATAACTCTTCTCCAAGACATCACTAAGTCATCACTAACTCGTCACTCGTAAATCTTTCCGATACCCACGGCGTATGCCTTGCACTTTCTTGGCAAACTTTCTTCTCTTTACCCTCGAATGTCTTTGAAATCTTAATTGCCGGATCATCAAATGCCATTCTTACTTATTGAAATATCTTATACTTCATTCCCTTCGTTAGTCTATCCACTGTACATTAACGAAAAATTTTCCAAAGTGTAACATTCTCCCCACCTGAAGATTCATCAACCGAATGTTATGTTCTTGTAGTGAAAATTTCGCCGAGTTTCCCCACGTAATGGCCTTGCCATCCTATCACAACAGCCCAAAATAACAATGCCTCACAGGGTCACAACATCATAGCAATAAAGTTTGGCCACTCACGACCCAAAAGCATAAGAAGAAAACATACATACCTCCCAATGTTGGCGTCTCACCTTGAATCTCTTCCGGAGGGGTGTGGAGATAAATACGTATACTTGTTTTTTCACACCCTCTTGCACTTTCCAATGCATCTCTTCTACTTCCACATTCTTTCTTAATATCTTCCCATCAAGCTTACATTAGTTCTTCCTTCACTATCTCAAAAACCATTTGAGAGAGCTGATAAAAATTTCTCGTAATTCTCCCAATAATCTTCCTAAATCTTTTTGGAATGAAATTCCCGCACTCAGTGATTTAATACTCTCTCATTTTTGCAAGCTTTATACGACTACCGATATATCAATTCTAAGCCATCTTACAGATCTTTTCATCTTTCTTGAAGGCTTAAAGTGCGTGTCCTTAACGTACCTTGGGACATTTATTCCAAAATGGAGGTTTAATAGAATGGCTCGTCTTCCCCAAATCTTTTTGAAATGTATCGATCTTCAGACACCGATAGAGAACTAAGCATTTTGACAAATTTTCATAGGTAGCTCATGTGATCCTTTACAGTTGCCACGCCTGTTTCAGCTCTATACTCATCCTCATCCTTGACTAGTACCACAAAATTATCTTATACAAGTTTACTCCTTATTTCCTTCTTTATCCCCACTGCTCGTTTTCGGTTTCTCTCCCAAATCTATCTTACTGCAGTTACTGCGCTATGCGGCATTAATTTCTTCGTGTTTGACTACTTTAAGCTTCAAGTTCTCGCATAATCCACAAACTTTCTCTTCTAAATGATCATACACATCCTTTCCTTCTGAATATAAGTTGCTACCATCCAGTATTTGCATGCTTTTAAATAATTCATTTCCATTTTGGCCCTCTCTTATTGTTAGCGCCGCACCTTCCCATTGGTAAAGGCATTACTAGATTTTGAGTCAAGCACTCTGCCTTTAAGGCTTTCAACATACCATACTTCCTAAGTTGTTATGCGACATTGAAACTTCGCATCGTATAACTTGCTCGCGATTTGTTGCACTTGACTTCCCGTCTCAGTCCATCATTCACTTCCCTCTCCTTTTTATTCGAATCTTACCTTGATCACACCGTGTCTCCTCGCTATCGTCGCTCGTATGAGCTACCTTATTATATGGAAACACAGGTTTATTCCTACCTTGCTTCGGAGCTGAGCCGCGATACTCACGCGATGTGCATATGACGGGGATACTCACGTCATAATGCATCCATTAACTGCCGTAATTTATTTATTATTGTCTGTTGCTATGTTAGATTCTCACTTTGATGCGTTCTAGGGCCCGTATCTCTTAATGTCATCTCATTCTTATGCCTTCAGCGATCATATTGCCTCGGATAGTCGGAGGTTACTTCTTTGATGGTCCATTTTTGTTATCCGCTTATTGCCATCACTATCAACTATAAGGGGATTACCTTTAGCCCTATGCTTCTTTCATTACTTCTATCAACACCCATAGACCATCTTGTATGCTCGCCATTCCACTAATATAACTCATATCCAGTCTATACTCTCTATACCCTATCGTCCTCAACTTACCCTCTCTTAACTCACCTTTTCTTCAATAATCTTTCCTTAAGACTTTTAATGCGTAACTCACCGGGGACGTGACTCCATTTGTTGCTGTCTTGACATACATATAAAACCAGTTCATTGATCATTCACAATCAAACCTCGTTTCTTCTTTTATCTTAATTCTCATCCTTTTTCTCAAATGATTTCATTCATCGGACAATAGTCCTAAACATTGAGTATTGTCGACTCTCTCTTTCTTCTCTTTTGTTTTTGATACATCTACAACTTAAGATTCAACGTCGCTCCTTCCATATTCCCTTCTGATCAGTTCACACTGCCATAGTGGTTTTGTCTCCTACTATCTCAACATATGGACGACAGGGTAATACATGGTCCTTATAGAATTCTCTAAAAATATGTTGGGTAAAGTTGTTCTTCACACATAAGATATTTTACTTCATAGTCGATTCCATACTTCGGATCATAATTTAATTAGCCACACCGATCTCATGGCCTGATTAAAATCTCAATCAACTACAACAACCATTACTATTTCTTCGTAGTACTAGAAGATCCCACGGGGGTTTGATGCTCTTCCACCTTCGTTTATCGAGTTACTATTCTAGTGGGCTTCCACCTCTGTTGCCTCGCTCATACCCTTCCTACCTTGTCTCTCTAACACTTTTACCCGTTCAATCCACATTTTTTGAGCGTTCATCACTTTTTTGTCATCCTTTCTTTTCACCGAATCAACTTTGTCTCGTTTTACTACTCCTCATAGCTATAATAGCAATCACTGCATAATCGTCCGACAAATTCTCGAAGGCATAACTTAAACTACACCCAGGACACAACCACGATCATAAGGTCAACTAATTGCAAGGCAAGGAGCTTTTGTGAACACATCTCTTCTAATCTCTATTCTCAAAGTATTGCCCAAATCATTAAGGTTAGCTTATAGTGACTGACAGTCTCTCACTTTCTATATTCCTCAGTGACATAGCTTAATAATGCGATTCGGCACATTGTGCATCGGCTTTCACATACCCATCAAGTTTATCTCATAACTTAATATCTCCCAAAACGAAGGGAATTTGTTATGACCCGTATTTCGTACGCTTGGATAATTCGGGATAATTGCGAGAAGTTAAAGGCAAGACTATTTCCAAAATTATTTTAATGTACAAGTGGGCTGTGAATATTATTTATGAACCTTATTAGTATGGAAATGTTGGAAAAGGCCAAGGGTAAAAAGGGATATTCACTAAAAGGTTTGTGGTAATACTATGGAAGGCTAAGGGCAAAATGGGAATTTCACAAGAAGTCTTGAAAATCTTAGAAGGGGCCATGTTGGCCGTGTGGTATATAATTATATGTCCACATTTTTATTTAATGGGGGGCTAATTATATATATGTGTGTGGACAAAAACTTACATAAGAAGACAATTAGTCTTCTTTGTTTATTTTAAGAAAATTCAAGAAAAAAGAAGAAATTTCTAGAGAAAGAGAGGGGGCATGTGCCCCTCATGTGCTTATGGAAGCTATATATATATATATGGTTGGTCATCATTTGAATTAAAGAGTGGAGAGAAAGAAAAAAAAAAGAGAGAGGAGGTGTGTTCGGCCAAGGCATGGCCGAACCTTGAACCTTGGAAAATTGGAGAAGAAAAATTATTTTCTCCGAGCTTCTCTATCAATTGGATCATCCTTAACAACATGGAGTGGATGTTGGAATAAGCAAAGTATTCATTTGGATAAACTTATAAGTCTGCCGAGTGGTGGAAGACAAGGAACAAAGGTAAGGATTAATCTTCTTTACTATGTGTTAAGAATGATTTATGCATGATTGGAGTGTGGTAAAATGAATGGAATACATAGAAAATGTGTGTGTGTGCATGATGGCCGTGTGTGTATTATGAGGGCATGATGAACTAATGTTTATTTAGTATGTTGATTGTTGTTGTAATGGATTTTATGAAGAAATGGATGGGAATTCATGGAAAATATATATATGTGTGTATGATGTGGCCGTATGGAGGTGGTTGTGTGTATATGATGAATTGAGTCTAATTGGTATTCTAGTTGTTGTAGTTGTGGATTTCATGATGAAAATGAAGGTTGGATGACTTGTAATGAAGTTGTATTCATTATTGGATTGTTGAAGAAATAATGTGACACTAGTATGTTTTCTTATAATGGTATGAATGAAGTTGTTAATGAATGATGAATGGTTATGCATGTCGTAGTAGGAAGAAATGAATGAAATTTATGAAGTCTTGCATGTTGAAAGTTGAGCCGTGTAGATGTTGATGTTATAGCCGAATATGGACTGATTTTTGGAGTTAATGTTAGAATATATTTGGAGATGCTATTGTTGGTTTTGTTGTTGATATTGTGGCCGAGTTCCATTCTCGGGTTGTTGTTGTTGAATTGGGCCGAGTTAGAATCTCGGGGATGGGCGCATTTACAAGGGAAATCTTCTTTGAAATTTTGGTAGACAAGTGTTACTTTGAGAATTTACTTCTAAATGCCCCTAATTAAGGTTTGGTAAATGTGACCAATTTGTAGATTTTGGCGGATTTGGAACTTGAATTTGAAGTTGCACGAGAGGCGGAAAAGGTATGTAAGGTTTCACCTTCCTTCTTTGGCATGTCCTAGACATACTAGGCTTGAATACGTGCCTCGGGGATGATTCCATTCCTAGAAACCCGAACTTGAAATTTCCCCTTTTTCATTCAATAGAATTGAATTAAGTTTGGTGTGTTTTATTGAAATAATTGTTTAAACATCTCTAACTTGCCCAAATGGAACCGAGTGATCCTTAGACCTTCATAAGTGACTCCATAAAGCTTAACGCACGTAAATTGTGTACGCCACCTCAGCTGACTCGAGGTGGGCCCACTATTCCCGAATTCTCTCCTATTGTCCCATTTGGCTCATTGTCATTCTATGGTTAAGGAAAGCTTTTGGTTATTATTCCGACTACTAAATAATAGTTGTTTTAACAAATCCATTGATTCCAAAGCATGATTCTTCTCCTCCGATAGCTAGTAAATATTTTCCAAAATGCCCGTATTTTCCCAAAACAAAGGTTTATGGCAAAGTAAGTTTTACAACAATGACGATGAACATGTTCTACAATGACATGGATGATGTCAAGGAAGGAAATGTTTACATGATGAATATGACCATGATGATTCTATGATCAAAGGTTCCAAGTTTATGATTCCAGTGACGAGATGAGAACGTTAAGCTATTTCTTGAATTCTCAACTCTCTTCATGAATAATGTCTATTTTTAAAGATTCCAAGTATACGAAACGAGGCCTTATGATCCTTTTGGTTTATGTTGTCTCATGATATTACTTTTCATTAATAGTCTCGCCTTATATTAATCGTTCCTCGAAGGTGAGCAAGCGCCCATAGCTATTCTATAATATAATCGGAGGTTTCCGACCTTACGTCACTCCGATGGATACATGATTTCATGGGCTCTCTGGCGTATGCTTATATGACCTATGTATATGAAATATGTATATGTACATGGGGTGGGGGAAGGGATACATGGGAAATGGGAAGGAACCATGTTTCATTGCCACACTGTCAAGGTGGCTTATCATCCGGGACGCGGGATTTATGGGCGAGCCGGAGTATTTCGGCGCAATGTGGGCGGCAAGGCGGACGCTCGTTCGATGCTATGATACTATGATACACTATGATATGCTATGATACTATGATACACTATGATATATGTTATGATACTATGATACACTATGATATGCTATGATACTATGATACACTATGATATGCTATGATACTATGATACACTATGATATGCTATGATATAACATGATATGACATGAATTCTATTTTCTATGTCTATGAAAAGAAATGTTCTCTTTTTCCCAAAAAGAAAAAACAAGCATGTATGGTATCCAGCCAAAAGGGCATTCATGCCTGAAAAGTTATCCTCTTATCTCGTAGCATGTTCTACGATCCCATGGTATTGTTGGTCATGCTTATATTCCCTATTTGTATTATTTTCATGCCTTACATACTCGGTACATTGCTCGTACCGACCCCTCTTCTTCGAAGGCCGCGTTTCATGCCGCGCAAGTACGCCCGCATGAGCCCGAATCTAGCATAGAGGATGTTCCAGCGGAGTTGGTAGGCTCCACTTGTCCCGGAGTGCTTCCGAGTCAGAGTATAAATGCTATGATGCTTTGTTCGAAGTTAGAGACTTTGCAGACAAAGTCGTGGGTATTGGGTTGTCAGTCTATAAGCGGCTCCAGCAGCTGACATGTTATTATGTTTCGTGTCATGAGTCTTATGTGATGACAGATTTTACTTATGAAAAAAAAAAAAATCTATTATTCATTTCTACCGATTCATAAGTTCATTCGTGCAATAAGAGTCGGCGGGTTCGCTCGCTCACGAATGTGGGGTCGGGTGCCCATCACACCCTAGTAAGATCGGGGTGTGACAAGTGGTATCGGAGCGGAGTCGGTCTAAGGGATGTCTGCAAAGTCGTGTCCCGGTAGAGTCACATTTATAGGTGTGAAGCCGGCACATTTATAAAACGGAGAGGTTTATGGGGCATCTAGGGATTGTTGACTCTCTCTTTCTGTCTTAGATCGTGCGATAGAGCCAAGTCATAGGAAAAAGAAATTCTTTATATAAGCTTCATGTACGACGGAAGAAGCGGGAAAGGAATATCGCGAATAGGCGAAAAGTGAGATGTGCTGTTTCGGAAGGGTTATGGATTTAGCATGGCGAGGAAGGTGCGATCATTACCCTCGGGATCTGGAAGCCCAGGAGGGATAGTAGTCATATACACAGGTGAAAAGTGAACACGGGTAATTGGAAAGGGGCGAAATAGTAATTGTAAAGGAAAGGACGTGTTACGAAAATGCCTCGGAGTCTGTAAAACTTCGACTTGCCCTTGATCAGGTAATAAAGGGCATACAGGGGAGCAGACGCGATTATATCGGCATTAAGGCACCGGATTTCACCAAAGCTTCGAGGTTAAGCGTGCTCGGTGGAACAATTCTATGATGGGTGACCTGCAAAGTATGCGAGAAATTCGATATATCCGGACCTAAGAGAAAAATGAGAAGTTAGGATAGCCTAAGGGAAACTAGGGAATATGGAATGGTTGGAGACCGTAAGAGAGGATCTCGCGGGACGAGGCGGACTTGCTCGGTGAAGAGGCGAGGAAGTGCATCACGATACTAGAAATAGGATAGGCTTGAACAGCGTTTGGACGTATTTTATGGGCTAGTTGACAGTAATTATGTATATATATATATGAAGGTGTAGGATATCCCAGATATGATTGTATCAGTGGACATGCGAGTCCCAGCAATCGAAGCTACGATATAAAAAGGCAGCAAACGAGTAAGGGTGCCGAAGTTCGAGGGACAGTAAGAGTAAATAGTACCAGTGTTGCAAAGTAAGCTGTTATTATTTCGCTATAGGTTGAGATTGGAAATTCTAGTATAACGACAATTGGAAAAGAAAAGGAGTGAGTAAATGGAAAATGAAGAGATCAAAGTGACGGAAGGAAGAGAAAGGTAAGAAACCTCAGTAAGTGAAGCTCCCGAGAAAAACTACCGGAAAAACACGAGGCTATTGGGGAAAGGAGTCGAGATAAGCATGTGAACAAGGGATAGAGTGTGGTAGTGACGATGTTGTAAGACTTCGGTGTTGAAAGGTATAAACGAAGACTTCATAAAAAAGGACTGTCGGCAAATAAGGAGCCCCTAAAAGGGGGGGAGAACGTATTATAGGCTTCAAGTCCAATGAAGGAAACTCGTTAGCCGGAACCCGAGTTTAAAGCATATCGGCCTATCAAGTGAATACATGAAGGGAGTAGGAACGAGTTGGTGCAATGGATTAGGAAACCTATGACACGGAATGAGGACTCATGTAAAGACCGAGGAGTTCGATAATAAAAGATATAAAGTAAGGGATAAGGAATCGGCATAAAGAGAAAGACAACTATAAAAGGGACCCCCCCCAAAGTATTATGACACCCCGTGAGGGTCGGTTGAACATTCGAGGACGAATGTTCACTAAAGAGGGAGGATGTTATGACCCGTATTTCGTACGCTTGGATAATTCGGGATAATTGCGAGAAGTTAAAGACAAGACTATTTCCAAAATTATTTTAATGTACAAGTGGGCTGTGAATATTATTTATGTACCTTATTAGTATGGAAATGTTGGAAAAGGCCAAGGGTAAAAAGGGATATTCACTAAAAGGTTCATGGAAATATTATGGAAGGCTAAGGGCAAAATGGGAATTTCACAAGAAGTCTTGAAAATCTTAGAAGGGGCCATGTTGGCCGTGTGGTACATAATTATATGTCCACATTTTATTTAATGGGGGCTAATTATATATATGTGTGGACAAAAGCTTACATAAGAAGACAATTAGTCTTCTTTGTTTATTTTGAGAAAATTCAAGAAAAAAGAAGAAATTTCTAGAGAAAGAGAGGGGGCATGTGCCCCTCATGTGCTTATGGAAGCTATATATATATATATGGTTGGTCATCATTTGAATTAAAGAGTGGAGAGAAAGACAAAAAAAAAAAAGAGGAGGTGTGTTCGGCCAAGGCATGGCCGAAGCCACCATGGGAAATTGGAGAAGAAAAATTATTTTCTCCAAGCTTCTCTATCAATTGGAGCGTCCTTAACAACATGGAGTGGATGTTGGAATAAGCAAAGTATTCATTTGGATAAACTTATAAGTCTAACCGAGTGGTGGAAGACAAGGAACAAAGGTAAGGATTAATCTTCTTTACTATGTGTTAAGAATGATTTATGCATGATTGGAGTGTGGTAAAATGAATGGAATACATAGAAAATGTGTGTGTGTGCATGATGGCCGTGTGTGTTGTATTATGAGGGCATGATGAACTAATGTTTATTTAGTATGTTGATTGTTGTTGTAATGGATTTTATGAAGAAATGGATGGGAATTCATGGAAAATATATATATGTGTGTATGATGTGGCCGTATGGAGGTGGTTGTGTGTATATGATGAATTGAGTCTAATTGGTATTCTAGTTGTTGTAGTTGTGGATTTCATGATGAAAATGAAGGTTGGATGACTTGTAATGAAGTTGTATTCATTATTGGATTGTTGAAGAAATAATGTGACACTAGTATGTTTTTCTTATAATGGTATGAATGAAGTTGTTAATGAATGATGAATGGTTATGCATGTCGTATTAGGAAGAAATGAATGAAATTTATGAAGTCTTGCATGTTGAAAGTGGAGCCGTGTAAATGTTGATGTTATAGCCGAATATGGACTGATTTTAGGAGTTAATGTTAGAATATATTTGGAGATGCTATTGTTGGTTTTGTTGTTGATATTGTGGCCGAGTTCCATTCTCGGGTTGTTGTTGTTGAATTGGGCCGAGTTAGAATCTCGGGGATGGCGCATTTACAAGGGAAATGCTGCTGAAATTTTGGTAGACAAGTGTTACTTTGAGAATTTACTTCTAAATGCCCCTAATTAAGGTTTGGTAAATGTGACCAATTTGTAGATTTTGGCGAATTTGGAACTTGAATTTGAAGTTGCACGAGAGGCGGAAAAGGTATGTAAGGTTTCACCTTCCTTCTTTGGCATGTCCTAGACATACTAGGCTTGAATACGTCCCTTGGGGATGATTCCATTCCTAGAAATCCGAACTTGAAATTTCCCCTTTTTCATTCAATAGAATTGAATTAAGTTTGGTGTGTTTTATTGAAATAATTGTTTAAACATCTCTAACTTGCCCAAATGGAACCGAGTGATCCTTAGACCTTCATAAGTGAATCCATAAAGGTTAACGTGCGTAAATTGTGTACGCCACCTCAGCTGACTGGAGGTGGGCCCACTATTCCCGAATTCTCTCCTATTGTCCTATTTGGCTCATTGTCATTCTATAGTTAAGGAAAGCTTTTGGTTATTATTCCGACTACTAAATAATAATTGTTTTAACAAATCCATTGATTCCAAAGCATGATTCTTCTCCTTCGATAGCTAGTAAATATTTTCCAAAATGCCCGTATTTTCCCAGAACAAAGGTTTATGGCAAAGTAAGTTTTACAACAATGACGATGAACATGTTCTACAATGACATGGATAATGTCAAGGAAGGAAATGTTTACATGATGAATATGACCATGATGATTCTATGATCAAAGGTTCCAAGTTTATGATTCCGATTGACGAGATGAGAACGTTAAGCTATTTCTTGAATTCTCAACTCTATTCATGAATAATGTCTATTTTTAAAGATTCCAAGTATACGAAACGAGGCCTTATGATCTGGTTTATGTTGTCTCATGATATTACTTTTCATTAATAGTCTCGCCTTATATTAATCGTTCCTCCAAAATTGAGGCAAGCGCCCATAGCTTATTCTATAATATAATCGGAGGTTTCCGACCTTACGTCACTCCGATGGATACATGATTTTCTTGGGCTCTCTTGCATGCTTATATGACCTATGTATATGAAATATGTATATGTACATGGGGTGGGGGAAGGATACATGGGGAAATGGGAAGGAACCATGTTTCATTGCCACACGGTCACCGCTTATTATCCGGACGCGGGATTTATGGGCGGAGAGTATTTCGAGCGCAATGTGGGCGGCGTCGACGCTGTTCGGTGCTATGATACTATGATACACTATGATATGCTATGATACTATGATACACTATGATATGCTATGATACTATGATACACTATGATATATGCTATGATACTATGATACACTATGATATGCTATGATATAACATGATATGACATGAATTCTATTTTCTATGTCTATGAAAAGAAATGTTCTCTTTTTCCCAAAAAGGAAAAACAAGCATGTATGGTATCCAACCAAAAGGGCATTCACATGTACAGGTTATCCTCTTATCTCATCGCATGTTCTACGATCCCATGGTATTGTTGGTCATGCTTATATTCCTGTTTGTATTATTTTTCATGCCTTACATACTCGATACATTGCTCGTACGGACCCTCTTCTTTGGGGGCTTGCGTTTCATGCTTGTGCAGTACGCCCCGGATAGTTTGAATCTAGCATAGAGGATGTTCCAGCGGAGTTGGTAGGCTCCACTTGTCCCGGAGTGCTTCCGAGTCAGAGTATAAATGCTATGATGCTTTGTTCGAAGTTAGAGACTTTGCAGACAAAGTCGTGGGTATTATATTGTCGGTACTATGTAAGCGGCTCAGAGATGACATGTTATTATGTTTCGTGTCACGAGTCTTATGTGATGACAGATTTTACTTATGAAAAAAAAATTCTGCTATTCATTTCTAACTGATTCATAAGTTCATTCGTGCAATAAGAGTCAGAGGGTTCGCTCGGCTCCGAATGTGGGATCGGGTGCCCATCACACCCTAGTAAGATCGGGGTGTGACAGAACTAACTAAACTTTCTAAATTACAACTTCTTCTAGAGTGCTTATCCCTTCAATCCTCCTTAGTATATAAATATTCTTTCTATTCCGAGCACGTTATTCTCTCTTCCCATGTTCTTTATTCCATCCTAACCCATTCATCATTCCCTTAGTATAATGCATGCTCGCTATGTCTATCCTGCATTTTAAACACTAGCTTCGTCCTTAATCACTCGTTGCTGGCCTCTTCTTCTTTTCACGACAATTAAATCTACGGTTCCCTTCAATTTCCTTTAGATTCTGAGAAAATTTTGGCGGAGATTCTCTCATAAAAATAACAATCCCAAACCCGCACATAGCCCGTAAAACACATCTCCGCCTTAATAGGACACATATCGAAACACATATAATATGCAACTCTGCAGTACAAAACTGTTTACCATAAAAGGATGTAAGTAATAAAGCTCGTGTCATAATTTGTGCTTGCAGACTCTGTCTAGAACTCCAATTTATGTATATATATTTTCTACACACGGTCAAGCAACTTATTCATAAATCATGATTCTGGCTATCAACACGGGTCACTAACAAGCATAGACATCTCAATTTGTTTGATTGGCTTAGACTTTTACTCCAACACAGTCAATAACATTAGAAGTAATATATGACGGCGTAGGACCCAAATCAATCAAAGCGTACATATCATAAAAGGATACTGACAATATACTTGGGACAATATCAGGGAAAGACTCAAGATCCTGTCGCCCGGCTAATGCGCCAGGTATAGCATCGGGATCCATATCTAGCATTCCTCTATGATCTCTATCACAGCCTGCTAATATCTGCGGCCTTTGCCTCGGAGGGCATACCGATGATGAAGAGCCAGCTACTAACCCCATAGGTCGAACCTTATCTCTACCACGCCTTTATGAGTAGTCGCGCAGAGATGGCACCGGCCGAGCAAATTATAACAAACATCCGAGAAGCGGCATAGTCCTTTGTAACTTGCGACACGAGTGCATCGTGGTACCAAAGAATCACCTCTCTGACCGGAACCACTTTGAATCGAGAACTAAAAACTACGAGACTCGGGGTGGCCTAGAATAAGTAGATCCATCAAACATCTCAGAAATAAGGAGCACTAGTTGTTGAACGAACTGAGTGCCTAGGGGATTGTTGTCTCGGAGCGCCCCTAAACTTATGATCAAACCCTGAAGAATTAACTCTCTTTCTCCAACCCCGTTACCGCGTCCACATCCCGCCGAGCTTGAGCGGCTACTAATTGAGTCGTTAAAGAATGGCCTATCTCATCTCTTGTCCCGAGGCATCCGGAGGAGGGACCGGGGGTGCGGGAGCTAAAGTTGAGGCTCCCTTCTAATCCTCAAAAGTGGGCAAAGTATGGGAAAACCGAGGTAGGGCCTTATTTTGGGGTTCACTCTCTTCCATATCCGTGGATGGCCCCCACTTCAAGCCCTTCGCAATCAGCCTTTCCCTTGTTCTTCGGGGTCGGTGGTAGCTTTTCCTTTCATCAACTTTGCTGAAATCATAAACGCACCATTAGGGAGGAGAAAATCTTATAACATGGCTCTATAGCACGATCTAGTAAGAAGAAGGATGGTCATTTTTCCTCAATGCCCTGTAGCCTCCTGTTTATAAATGTTGCGCACAACACACCATAAACAAGACTCTACTAGACACGGCTCGTAGACACTTCCTAGGACTGAACAGCTCTAATACCACTTTTGTCACGACCCGACTAGGGCCATGACGGGTACCCGGGGCTGACCACCGAGCACCACTCATTCTATTACTCATCCGGCATTCATTCATTACTCTCATGCTCATAATCATAGGAAAACCATTTTCATTTGAAACATAATTACTTGTATATACATAAGCCCTTTGGCTATCAAAATAATACATATATACACGTGGGAAATCGTGAGACCATACTACCCACACATGCGTATCTACGAGCCTCTACTAGAGTACTAGACATATGGACAGGACAGGACCCCGTCGTGCCAAAAACATATACATACACAAAATAATAAATCAATGGCACCTCCAGAACAATGGAGTGCTCTCAAAGTCTGCTGATAGCTCCTACGAATCTGGACCACCTCCCTGTCTACCTGTGGGTATGAAAACAGCATCCAAAGATAAAGGACGTCAGTCCAAAAAATGTACTGAGTATGTAAAGCATGTATGGTAACATAATAATGAAACATAGAAAGCATAAGAAGAAAGGATTACTGAAACTGCTTGACTCTTGGGGCGGAATCATGCATGCGCACTTTTACCTTTTAAATCATATCATACTTAAACTGTTCGAATCACATGTCATTACTAGTCCGCGTCCAGGATAGTCATCTCACGCCGCCCACTAGTGGTGCTGCCCGTGCCATATAGACATGATGTAATCATCTATAAGTCGCCCGCCTTAGCGGTGCTGCCCGTGCCATATAGACACGGTGTAATTTTACATATACATAAGCCAATGCATGCATGAGAGCTCAAATATAAGCTATCAATCTATCGGAGTGACGTAAGGTCAGGAACCTCCGATTAGGTTATGGAATAATCATAATCATCTGGTCTCACTTTGAAGGAACTAAAAACATAAGGTGAGACCAACAACAAGAAGCAACATTCATGAGATCATAAGAATAAGAATATCGAACTAGTCATAGCATCATTATCATCGTCATTTCTCATCATAATGCATGCATAGGAGCTCAAAGATAACCATATTTTATCGGGGTGACATAAGGTCGTGAACCCCCGATTCCATTATGCAGTTTCATAAGCATTCTGCCTCACCTTAAAGGAATTAGCATATAAGGTGAGTGTAGCATAAAGAACGACATCAATTAATCATAACTTGGATCATTAGCTTTGTAGAAGCATCATATCATTATCATACTCATAACGTTCATCTCATAGAAGGCTCTTCATGAACATAGACTCATAATTTTCGGAATATAAGAAGATCATGGAGATTAAGGAAAAACCATGTCATAAGATTCATGTCTTGGAAAAGGAGGGATTAGCCTTACATACCCTTTTTGTTTAGCTACTCTATCGCTTGAACGTTCTTTTCCAATGTTCTCGTTTCTACCTTCAATGGAGTTTTGTATTAACATTAGATAATCAATAGCTTAAGCATACTTGATTAAAGCTAGAGAAAATTGGGCAGCATTTCCTTCCTTTATACAAATTTCCTTATATCATATATCAACTACCAAACATCTATAATAACATTCCCAATATTGTAACCAACAATCTTCATTCACTCTACATTATCCACGTTTCACAATTTCACTTCAATCCCTCCATAATCATGGCCATAGTTCACTATTACAATTACTCACATATAATGATTATCCCATGTCTTTAATATCATATATAACATAATCATAATTACAACATATCAAGAAGCATGACTCATTCCAAGCTACTACTCAAAATCACATTATTCTCATCTTTGTAACCCATTTTCTATCTCCTTTCATAATCCAAGTCTTTCAACCTCTCAATACCTTAAATAACATGGAATGATCATAAAACTTACCTTAGATAGTGGAGGTATGATCTTTGAGTGGAAATACTTCACTTGAGCCAAAACCCTAGTTCACTTCCAATGGGATTTCTTGACTTGGATGAACTCCAATGAGTTTCTTACACTTGGTTTTCTTGGTTTGATGAAGTTGATCATAAATTTCTCTTGAGTTCTTGTGGAAGAAGGATGGAGAGCTTTCTAGAGAGTTCTTGAAGTGTGGAATGAGAAAATGAAATGAATTGAATGAGATTGGGTCCTCATATCAAATTTTAAAATCTGTCCCGACTCAGTTCTACGGACCAACATACGGTCCGTATCTTTTATATGGACCGTATGTCTGGCCGTATCTTTGGTCCAGTGAAAGTCCCCATTCTGGGCAAAACATACGGCTAGTATGTTTTATACGGTCCGCATGTTGGACAGTATGTTGCCGAACTTTTCGAAATTCGTTCTCGTCGACTCGTTCAATCTCCAATCCTTATGGAACCTTCTTAACACTTGTTTAACACCTTATAAATAATTTAAGGGATGTTATAAGTCTTCTCCAAGATATTATTAAGTTATCACTAACTCGTCACTCGTAAATCCTTTCCGATACATAGCGTATACCTTGCCTTTCTTGGCAAACTTTCTTCTCTTGCCTCGAATGTCTTTGAAATCTCAATTAGGATGATCAAATACTATTTATTACTTATTGAAACATCGTATACTTCATGCCCTTCGTTAGTCTATCCACTATACATTAACGAAATATTTTCGAGGTGTAACATGTTACACCTCGCACTTTCAGAGCTTGAGCGCACCATGTATTTCACCATATAAATGGAGTATCGGAGACGTCCCGTGATGTTTTTAAAGGTACAAGACATGGGAAGTATGTAGCAATAAAGTAAATGATGAATTACGAACTCGTAAGTCGTAACTGGGAAGGACAACCTTGTAACCAAAGGACATGACCATTATCAAGTATGATTAATGATAAATATCATGTATGGAGAGTTTCAGAAGATTTCAAGATCAAGCAAATCGAAGAAAATAGGTTTGTCGAAAATTTGGACATTTAGCAGAATTTTGGACATAAATTTTTGGTCAACTTTAGAGAGGTCTCCTAGTGTATCAATAGTTTTGAGGTGCTTCAAGAGCCTAAAATGAAGTTCGTTGAGTTTATTTTTCAACAAAACAAACCGTTCGTTAATACGATATCAGAGTAAGGAGTTATGGGCATTTCAAGATAAGTTGCCAAATGGCTCCGCGGGCCCAACTTGAAAAGTCCATGGAACCGACTTTCAAAGGGTTTAAATACCTTATTATTCCTTTTTTTCATCATTTACACTTCTTTTGAGTTCTAGACACATCCATACACTTCTCTTAAATACTTATAACCCCTTAGATCAAGAATTCAACAAGATTACACCAAACTAGTTCATGAAAAGTCATTGTTCTTACTTCTACTTGATGTTGTGGTGAGTTTGGTCTTAAAGAAAGTTGGTGTGGATAAATTTATTCAAGCTAAGGTATGTTCTTCATTCTATCTCTTATGTTGAGTTGATTTGAAGGTTTAGCAAGTCTTAAAAGTGAAAATAGTTATGGAGGAAAGGTTGTAAAGTGTTATGTTGTAGTTGTTGAGTTTATGGACTATTTTGAGCATGTTGCGGCTGTGTTGTTGAGATAATTTCCATGTATATGGATGGTATCTAATGTTTTTGGTGTGTTGATGAGATTATGCTCCTTGATTGGGAAGAAAGGAAGTGTATATTGTTATTGTATTTTGATATACTTTTGGTTGTTTGACATATACTTTTTTAAAGGCAGTAAAAGGAGTATTTAAGGACTTTTGTAAGTTTGTTGTTGTTATTGTGGGTTGTTGTATATGTTGAGGTGATTGGAGAGTAAGGGGAAATGCTGCCTGTTTTACTCTAGATTCAAGTTGTCGTTGATATACATGATATAGTAGCACCATCTAAGTTTATATGTGTGTTCCTTGTTATAGGAATGGCGTGCTAGTTGTAATTAGCTCGATTGTTGGATTGCTTGGGTGACTTGAGGTATGTTAAGGCTAGTCCCTTTCTTTCTAAAGGCATGATTATTTTCTTATGAATCCATACCTATTTTCCATAACATTCTTATTCCCAAAAGTTAGAAGTTCGTGATTTTTAGAGTTTCTTATAATGCTAAAGATACGTATGTTCGATCATAATAATGATGATGATGATGATTCCATTTTTGGAGATTCCAAAGATTATGAATTTGATGCTATTATGAGATTATTGAGCTTATTTCATGACTTTCTTGATTTTATTCGTTGTTATTAATCTCACCTTATGTTACTTGTTCTTTCAAGGTGAGATATACCAATGATGTTAGCTCCATAATGTTAATCGGATGCTACCGACCTTACGTCACTTCGATAAAGTGGTAACTTTTATTTGGGCTCTCATGCATGCTACTTATATTATATATGTATATATGATATGTGAAAAGATGATGGTGTTATATATGCATATATTATATGTATATGGGGTATGGGAAAAGGGTGACGGTGTTACATACGCATAACCACCTGATCAGTTAGTATACTATGATATCGCCCGGATGCGGGATGCCCGGACGCGGGATATATGGGTATATAATGATGATATAATGTATTTATGGATCGGGCTGCACGTTCCGCAATACTATTATGTTATTTAAGTATGAGAAATGTTTTTGTGAAAAGGCTAAGCATGCATGATATCCGCCTAAGAGACATTCAGATGTACACGTTATCTCTTTATTTCATGTTATGCTCCCTATCTCTTGTTATGTTGCTATTCAGGCCTTACATACTTAGTACATCGCTCGTACTGACGTCCTTTCTTGTGGATGCTGCGTTCATGCCCGCAGGTAGATAGATAGACGGATCTGATCACGAGAGAGCTTCATCAGTGGAGTTTCAAAAATGCTCCAGTTGCTTCGGAGATGCAGTTTATTGGTACTACTCTTGTGTATATATATATATATATATATATATATATATACTTGGGCATGGCGAGTCCCGCCTCATCTTCATGGATTCTTGTATTCTATATAAAGGCTCGTAGACAAATGTGTATAGCTAGAAGTCCCGTATCGTTATCAGTTCATGTTGTTGTATTATATTTTAGCCACCTTGTTGGCTTATGTTTATGGGCATAGTTATTGATGATTATCTAGAGATGTGTCATTATCCTGTGATATATGCCCTTACAGAGTATGATGCCTATGAGCTAGCTTTGTGGCCCACCTAGAAATAAGTATGAGACGTATGTTCGGTGGTGCTCGGTAGGTTAACTTTGAGTACCGTCATGGCCCTCCGGTTGGGGTCGTGACAATACATATCCACAAGGACCCATCTTTCTTTCTTACAAACAATACAGGTGCTCCCCACGGCGATGAACTTGGCCTGATAAAGCCTTTCTCAAGCAAATCCTACAATTGCACCTTCAACTCTTTCAACTCTGCAGGAGCAGTTCTATAAGGAGGAATAGATATTGTCTTAGTATCTGGCAGCACATCAATGGTAAAATCAATCTTTCGCTCTGGTGGAAGGCCTGGAAGCTCATTCGGGAATACATCCGGAAACTCATTCACCACTGGAACCGATTGAAGAGTCGGCGATTTTGCTTCTATATCTTGAACCCGGACTAAATGATAAATACAACCTTTAGTAATCATCTTCCTTTCCTTGAGATAGAAAATAAAACTACCTCTCGGAGATGCTGTATTACCCTTCCACTCTAAAACTAGTTCTCCCAAAAACTGGAAATGAACCATTTTTGTTCTACAATCAACATTGGCATAGCAAGAAGCCAACCAATCCATACCCATAACGACATCAAAATCTACCATTTTCAACTCATGTAGATTAGCCATAGTATGATGGCCACAAATCACAACCACACAATTTCTATATACCCAACTAGCTATCACTGGGTCACCGATGGGTGTAGACACTTCAAAAGGCTTAATTGGCTAAGATTTCACCCCAATACGATCGGCAATATAAGGAGTAATATATGACAATGTAGAATCTGGATCAATCAATGCATACACATCATGAGAAGATACCAATAATATACCTATGACAATATCGGGGGAAGACGCAAGATCCTGTCGCCCCGCTAGTGCATAAATATGGTGCTGAGGACCATCCAAACTGGGCGCTCCTCCTCTACCTCTACCACAACCAGCTCGTGTATGTGAGCCTTGCCCCGGAGGGCATATAGATGATGAAGAACCCGCTGCTGACCCTGTAGGCTGAACCGTATCCCTACCACCTCAGAACGGACACACCCGCATAATATGGCACGATTGGCCGCAAGCATAGCAAATATCAAAAACTAATTGGGCCCCTGTCCCTAATGTAGCTTACCGCACCGAATACATCATCGCAAGAGTGGTCTCGTCTGGCCTGAATCACCCCTACACTGAGAACCCGAAGCTCTGAACTCTGACCTGGTCCAGAGTGAATAGGTCTATAAAGTTTATGGCTTGCAAATCGTAGAGGTGTACTAGTCACTGAATGTCCGGAGTGCCTAGAATACTGCTGCTTCTACCCTCCTTTAAACTCACTAGCCGGACCCCAGGATCTAGGCCTCTTACTATAACCCCAACCATGCTCACTCTTACTCCTTCGTTGCTGTCGGCAGCTTCTTCCACCTGGGCATACGGGCCGAATGCAAGAAATATCCATGCCTTCCTAAAGTGAGGTCAAGCACTCATCCATCAAATGTGGCCCCAAACTATTCACAAACCGGTGAGCACGATCTCTCATATCGGCTACCATGGCCGAAGCATACCTGGCCAAAGAATTAATATGAAGACTATACTCTAGAGCACTCATATTTCCCTGTCGAAGTTTCAAGGACCTGTCAGCTCTGGCCCGTCGAACCTCTAGCAATAAATAGTATCAGAGGAAAGCATCTACAGAGTCTTGCCATACCGGTAGAGGTGTGTTGACTCCTTTAGAAGACATCTAAACAGTGTACCAATGAACCGCAACATCATGTAATCTATAAGAAGCCAACTCTACCGACTCAACATCCGAAGCATGTATTACGTAATGTTCTCAACATTCCATATATAAAACTCTGGGGGTCCTTGTCCTGTTTTGACCCAAAGAATTTTCAAGGGTTTAAACTAATAAAATCACGGGCTCGGGCACTGACAGCTCTATTACCATGACCCGTTCCTTGCCGTTGGGCCTGAGCGGTGACTAACCGAGCCAGTAAATGGATGGCCTCTTTCACCTCTTGGCCTGAGGAATCTAATAGAGGAACTGGGGGTGCTGGAGCTAGAGCTGAGGCTCCTTCATGCTCCTCTGAAGCAGGTGGAGCATGAGAGGATCGAGATGGAACCTCATTCTGGGACTCGCCTTCATCTACCTCTGTAGGCGGTACCTGTTACGTCCTCCTACCTGCCACTGTCTTGCCCTTCTGGGCTGCTGTAGCTTTTCTCTTCACAAGCATAGCTAAAAACATAACACACGGTTAAGAAAGGGGAAATTCTTATATCATGGCTCTATCGCATGATCTATGATGAAAAAGAAGGTCATTCATTCCTAAATTCTCACAGCCTCCTGTTTATAAGTGTGGCGCGCTTCACACTCATAAGTAGGACTGCGGATACAGTTCGTGGACATACCCTAGGAGAAACTCGCTTTCCGATACCACTTTTGTCACGACCCAACCGTAGGGCCATGACAGGCACCCAGAATTACCCTACTGAGCAACATTTAGCATACTCTCATAATCACATCTAGGTGAGCCACATGGCTATCTCATAATGACCATGAACTAAATGACACAATTTCCATCGAACATAGGCACATCTATACAAACATCATTAACTATGCCCCCATATATATATATATATATATATATATATATATATATGAAATCCGACAAGGCTATCAAAATGGTATATAAAATATGAACCGATAAGGCTACGGGATATCTAGCTATACACATCTATCTACGACCCTCTACAAAAAGCATGAATAGCAACATGATGAAAGCATAAAGATAACATAGGATAAAGAGAACAACTCATACCTCCTAATGCCTCTTAAGACGATTGCCATGCATACTTAACCTTTTTCTAAAGAAAACATTTCATATATATACATATAATGATACCCGACCATGTAGGTTCGGTGTCCTCCATACCCGGCCATAACAAGGCTCGGTGTTGTCAATATCCAACTGCAGTGGTGTGCGCGCAATAGATATTATACCCGGCCATATAAGCTCAGTGTCACAAAATAGCTACATACATATATGACATACATGAGGCTCCAAAGGAAACATTACAACTCTACCGGAGTGACATAAATTCGGTAAACCCCCGATTTCCATTATAGAATCACCATCATCATCATCATCATTATAACCATCAATATGAAGATCTTTTATCAATAATATCTTAAGAATCTTAAAAGTTATGAACTTCTAGCATTTCTAGGAATAGGACATTACAGATACCTTAGATGGATTCACAATAAGGAAATCATGCCTTTAGAGAGAAGGGTTAGCCTTACATACCTTTACATCTTCTTGAATACTTAACATTCTCCTCCAAAGTCCGAAATATCTACATTCAAGAGGATTCACACAAAGGTTAAGCCTTGAAAGCACTCTTGAGTTCAAACTAGTGCAATTAACGAACTAACGAAATTTAAGCAAAGATTTTCCCTATTTTGTCAACCTCCGCCATATCCCAAAAAAACTCCCAAACAACAATAACAACATCCACAATATCTTAATCAAGAAGTTATATTCAATTTAGTCTCAAATTTGTCCAAAATCCCTTTTTCAAATTCATCTCATAGTCATCTTCTTCACTCCAACAGCTTATGACTTCTCCACTTTAATTCTTTTCCTTTCCAAGAATTACTAAACCTTTACATCAACTCAATAACATAAATAATAGGAATAAAATAAATTATATTAGAGGAACTTCACCTTCCTCAACTCCTTTCAAGACCAAGTTTATCACAACTTGATGAGGAGCAAGAGCAATCTCCTTCCATGGATTATCTTTGTGTTTTGATGTTGATCTTCTCTCTTGATGATATGGAAAGTTTTGGAGTGTTATGGAACCTTCAAGAATGCTCTAGAAGTGTGGGGAAATAAATGTGGGTGGTTGGTATGAAAATGGGATCTTTTGGGATTTAAAAAGGTGGCAAAGTCGCCCCCGCACCAATGTGCGGTGGAGATGCTGCTCAGCATATGGGATATGCGGCAGCATCTCCCCTCTTCTCCATGGGATGGAGTTTGGGCTGTGGGGGCTGCCATTTTGGCGAGTTTTCTGGCCATATGTGGTCCATCATATTGAGTATGCGGCTGCATATGGCCCCATTTTTCGTGGTTTCGGGAAAATGTGTTCTTTTCGATTCGTTTGACTTTCAGTCCTTATGGAACCTTCTTGGAACTTGTGTAAAACTTTATTAAGTTCCAAGGGGCCCTATAACTCCCCCTCAAGGAATTACTATACAATGTACAACTCAAATGATGTGAAATCTTCTCAAAACATTACTCAAATTCCAATTCCTTCGACGAACTTACATCGACCGATTCATATGACTCCAAAACATTAAGGTACGCACTTAAAGTTATAAAATACCCTCTTTAACCTTATAAGGACTTCATTTCCACTTTAGGCTTGCTTAATCTACTCATAATGCAAACAACACGAAATTCCCATGATGTAACATCCCCCCATCCCCGAACACCAAAGGGGCAGTTGTTGACACCTAATTTTTCACCTCCCATAATTTATTTTAAGTGCTGAAAGTCCTTGGAAAATAAATAAAATCAGCAGCGCACCCTAAAGTGTCTAGGAAATTTTTCTTGAAATTATTTAGGTTAATATTTCACCATTCAAATTGATAAGGAAATCTCCAGGATATTTTAAATTTTTTGTGGAAATTGATTAGGATTTTTATGATATTTAAACACACTCCATTTTATTGTCCAAGGCACCTTGAGTAATTAAAAGAATTGACCAATTTACCCCTTAAACCTTGATTCTGTGTGTGTCTACATAGTTGCTAAATTTTCTTTTTAGCTAGTTAATTAATTTAGAACCAATATCTGCACAATGATTTTTTTTAATGAGTCATGTTTAAATAGGCTAATAATTGGTTTTTTTATTTGGGACCGTGCCCGATCCCAATACGGGCTGGAACCTCTATTCATTAGCGATTAAAAAGGGGGGAATAATATACTCCACCCTTCATTTATTTTTTTAGACCCTAGGGGT
The DNA here is from genome assembly GCF_029784015.1 of Lycium ferocissimum. Classification (NCBI taxonomy): domain Eukaryota; kingdom Viridiplantae; phylum Streptophyta; class Magnoliopsida; order Solanales; family Solanaceae; genus Lycium; species Lycium ferocissimum. Next base: position 4,021 of record NW_026713378.1, on the reverse strand, counting down.
CATGTTGCTAAATAGAAGAGGAGGAGGCGGCTAGGGGTAAAACCCTAGTGCTGCCCCACTGCCCTTCAACTACCCCACCTTTTTCAGTCTTGTCCCATCATGTATTGGGTGTATAACGTGAGAAAGAGGACGATGCATTAATCCCTTCAACCTTCTCTCCACAAAACCTAGCCAAAGATCTTATAAAGGTACAACCCTTCCCCTTTTTTATATTTTTTCATCATTTATTATTAGTATTGAAGCTTTTGAGCCATTGATTTCGATTTTACCTTGAATCTGAACCATGTGTTGGATTTGTGAGTGAGGACTTAGCAAATCTACAAGTCTCATATCGGTAGTGTGAGAGCTGAGATGTATTCTGGGGTTTCTATAAATAGAACCCCCATTTGTTCAATCGGAAGGAGGTTGGAAACCAAAAAGGCTTGAAAATTATGATTTTTTTTAGTCTTAAAGATTCCATTAGTCAAAAATTTATGTTTAACCTAAGGGTTCAGTCTTTTTTCTAATGTTTCTGCTTTTTTTTATTTGTTTGTGGTGTTGGTGGCTTGAGTTTGGCATTGGAAGCATAGAAACCTCCAAGTCCATTGTTTGCCCCTGGTTGCACTCGCAAAAGGTAAAGACCTTTTAGTTTATTTCCCTTTTTCGGATTTATTATATTATGTTTATTTACGTGATTATGTGGTTAGTAATGAGGTTTAAGCCAATGTGATTGTTTGATGTGGTTTCGCTTTTACATTTCTGCTTGTATCATGCTTATTATGTGATTATGTGTAGTCTAGAATGGCGTTTAAACGAATGTGCTTGTTTGATGAGGCCCCTTTTTAAATATTTGTCCATATTATGCTTATTTAATGAGATTATATGGGGCTTAGAGTATAGTTTAAGCTGACGAGCTTGTTTGACTTAGATTTCCATTCAGAACTTCTATTTATATCATGTTTGTTTAGTATGACTAGGTGCTCTTTTTTAAGTGTGGTTTAGAATAGAGTTTCAAGCTAATAGGCTGGTTTAATTTAGTCTTTTCACTTAGATTTCAATCTGGATCATGTTTGTTTAATGTGTTGAAGAGTACTGTGTGTGGTTTGATTAAAGACTGAGCTGATATGCTTGTTTTGATTTGGAATTTCCATTTAGATTTTCTGTTTAGATCCTGCTTGTTTAATTGAGATCAAGAGTATTTAAGTGTGGCCTAGACTACAGTAAGCTGAAGAGTTTGTTTGAATTGGATTTTCATTTGGATTTCTTGTCACGACCCAACTAGAGGGACATGACGGGCACCGGGAGCTAACACGCCGAGTACCTCTAAGCATACATCTTATAATCATTTCTGGGTGGACCATAAAGATAGCTCATGGATATCATAATCTGTAAAGACATATATCGCAATATAACAACATATCTGTATAATCTTCGACAATTATGCCCATCATTACCCACCATCAAGGCTACTAAAATGTTACACAACGATATGAACCGGTAGGGTTATGAAACATCTAACTATACATATATGTCTACGAGCCTCTACATAGAATACAACTAACCATAAGGACCAATACCCATAGACTGTAGCTCCGAAGTAAGTGGAGTGCTCCTGAGAATCCGCTAATAGATCACCTACGGGTCAGATCTGTCTACATGCGGGCATGAACGCGGCGTCCGCAAGAAAGGACGTCAGTATGAGCAATGTACTGAGTATTTAAGGCATGAATAGTAGCATAGTAAGAGATACCGAACATGGAAAATAACATAATGAACGTATGAAGATAAAGTAATATAAAAGGGATCAACCTGTGCCTCTGAATGCCATTTTAAGGTGAATGTCGTGCATGCTTAGCTTTTAAAAAAAGACTTTTCCATACATATCCATATATAATATCTCGTCCGGCCGTTAAAGCGTGGTAATATATATATATATATATATATATATATATATATATAGCATCTTACATGGTGTTATCTTACCCGGCCATATAGGCTCGGTGTTATCTTACCCGGCCATATAGGCTCGGTGTTATCTTACCCGGCCATATAGGCTCGGTGTTATCTTACCCGGCCATATAGGCGCGGTGTTATCTTACCCGGCCATATAGGCTCGGTGTTATCTTACCCGGCCATATAGGCTCGGTGTTATCTTACCCGGCCATGTAGGCTCGGTGTTATCCCCAGCTGATCAGTGGGATGCAATGCCGGCTGATCGATGGGATGCAATGCATACATACATGCATACGCATAAAAATACATAAATGAAATCAACATCATCATTAGCATTACCATCGTCACTATATCATTCCTTGAAGGATCAACCATCGTAAGATGAAATCGATAATATCACGGGAGTCTCGAGAATCATGAACTTAGGTAGCACTGAAAATAGAATCGTTATCTTCGCTATATCTTACCTCGAAGGAATGAATGAGATGAGGTGAGACCAACAACAACAAGTTAGATCAAGGGATTCATAGAATGGCTCAATAATCTCATAATGCTCTCAAATCATAGCTTTGGAGTTTCTAGAAGAGGATCATCATCATCGTCACAATCATCATAGAATATTTTTCATTTAGCATCGTAAGAATCTTTAAGAGTCATAAACTTTTAGCTTTTAAAAATAAGGCAGTTATGGAAACATTTATAGAACATAACATAGGAATTATGCCTTTGAAAGAAAGGGACGAGCCTTAGCATACCTGTTCAACCTCCTATTACTTACGCTTATCCGCCCGAGCTCGTAAATCTACATTCAAGAGGATTCGCACAATTGCTAGACTTATTGTTATATACTTATGCTAGGCTTTCATATTAACCCATTCTATATCTTGTCGAAAATCGGGCAAAGATCTCCCTTGTTTATATGCCTAGCCCGAAATTATAATTCAAAGAACCAACAACAACAAGAACGATACCAACATCCACCACAATACCATTACTACCAAAATACTACATAAATTATTCCATATGAAATTTATCCCATATTTCCGCCAACACAATTATGATACGGCTATTTAGCAGTTTTATCTCCGTAAATAAACCAAGATTAACATTAATAATAAGAGATTCATACCTTTCTCCCGAAGAATATTGTTATATTGTTACACCTCGAAAAAAATTTCGTTGATGCACAATGAACAGACTAGCGAAGAGTATGAAGTATATGGTGTTTCGATAAGTAAGAAATAGCATTTGACGACCTTAAGTAGGATTTCAAAGATATTCGATGTTAGATGAGAAAGATTGCCAAGAGAAGGCAAGGCTTAGGATAAGTATCGGGAAGAATTTAGGAGTAACGAGTTAATGATGACTTAAAGATATTTTGAAGAAGAGTTATAACATCCTTTAGATTGTTAATAAGGTAATAAACAAGTGTTAAGAAGGTTCCATAAGGATCGGAGATCAAAGTCTCGGAAAGCTGGGCATTATACGGCCAGACATATTGGCCGTATAAAATTCACGGACCGTATGTCCAGCCGTAGGTTCAGCCCAGAATGGCACACCTCACTGGACCAAACATACGGTCCAGACATACGGCCAGTGAAAAATATACGGACCGTATGTTGGTCCGTACGTTCTGGTCGGGGCTGAATTGTGTTATTAAATAAGGATCCAAGTTTCATTTATTTCATTTCATCTTCCACTCCCCTTCTCTCTAAAACATCTCTCCACATTTCTCCCACAATATTTCAAGAGAAATTAGTGTTCAACTTCATCAAACCAAGTGAATCAAGTATAAGAAACTCATTAAAGTTCATCCAAAGCAAGAAATCCAAGTGAAGGAAAAACTAGGGTTTTGCTCAAGTGAGGTATTTGCACCCGAGGTTCATTCCTACACCATATAAGGTAAGTTTTATGACATTCCCTTGTTGTTTAAGGTATTTGAAAGTTGAAACACTTGAATTATATGAGGAAATAGGAAATGGGTCATGAATGTGTGAATAGTGCCACTTATGAGTAAATGTTTGGATTGAGTTATGATTCGTGATACATTATGAGTATGGTAATGCTATAAATGATATTGAGAGCATGG
>NW_026713377.1:0-38592 GCF_029784015.1 Lycium ferocissimum | reverse complement strand
TATTTCATTGGGTGTTGAATTGGAGCCAAACAATTATTCAAGCGCGATGAAGTGCTTTCTAGAACTCGGATCACTCAGCTGGAACACTCCACTGTCGTGGTAGTGATCGCTTTGCAGATCGATCTCACCACCTAACTGTCGTTGGGATGAGGATCGATTGCAAGCTTTAGAGAACAGGTCCGATCAGTTCACTTACCACCCTAATATCTACTTTCGCTGATTAGGGATACTAAGCTCATTCAATACATGTCAAGTTATCATCCTAAGCGGTTAACTAGGTGATGAACTAGTGATCTAACATCAAGTGATCAGTTTAATGAAAGCAGTAAGAACAGTATGAATGAAGAACAGTTATGGATCGCTTATCTATGTTTAGCTCATGTCTCAACACCCTAAAAACCCTAGGCGAGCAAGGTCACTACTCGATCATGATGCACATAAACAAAGACATAAATCCTGAATAAAATTGCATAAGAACAGAGTATGAAACAATAGGGTTCAGATGATCTTCTCTATGAGAGGATGGATTCTTCTCCCTTACAAGTTGCAGATCGCAAATACTCAGTGTTCTCTTGTAAAAACTAGCGTAAGAAAATAGAAAATAGATAGATGGCGTTTTATATGGAGGCGCCAATCAGAAGAAAAGAGATTAGGGCAACAGGGCTTTAATTCCCGAAATAGGAGTTTCCATATTCGTCTGGAACAATCTCCGGATCACTCCGTCTGCTTGTTCCGCTTGAGAGAGAACAGTCTCGGGACTGTTCTCTTGAGTGTTCTCCGCAGGAATGCTCCAAAAGGACTTCTTTTCATCAGGCACCTTCTCTTCTTTCTTCTACTAACTCCAGACCTGTAAAAGGTCAAAAAGGACTAGACTGACACGAATTAGTGACTTGAAACAAATGAAAACATATATACAATGATGTGAAAAACACCATATATCAATTCCCCCAGACTTAGATCCTTGTTTGTCCTCGAACAAGGCAAGTACCAAGAACAGGGAGAAAGGTTTGAAAGCGTGGGAACTCGCTTATTCTCAGCAACCATACTCTTACCACAAATCTCTGAACCATACAAGCTGTAGATTAGGACCACACACACTTACTGAGAACCCCCTGATCGCTGTTCGAAGATCGGCTCCTTACTCTACATCTCAACCTGAAAAGGCAACACTTTCGAGACAAAACTCCTTATGTTCAATTAAGATCAGCGTGAGCTTCTTGTCACAGGCTCTACTCAGAGAGAACGGGCTAGGTATAGAACAGGCTAACTTTTATGGTGGAGTTCAAGAGTGTTTAGGGTTTACCAAGAGCGGGTGCAGGATATCGCACAAAATGGTCGTGAGAGGACGGCTCCATTGAGGTCCACAGTCCTTACTCATCTCTGCTAATCGGACTGCTCTCCGATAGATCGATCATAGGACTGCTCTGCGCGATTCAACTTCCCCTTCAGAACACTTCACTGAAACCACCATTACTTTCTCAACTTCCCCAGTGGCATGCATCATAGATTCTTCCCCTTCTCGTCACCAGTAAATCAAAGCAAAAACAAAATATTTTTTTTTTTTTTTTTTTTTTTTTATATACTGAATTACAAAATGCTGGGGTGACGAGCAAGGAGGTAACAAGTGATGTACATGATGCCACTGGTGATTCATTCTGGTCTGTTCTAGCCACTTACTTCTTCGTTGTTCTCCATGGTATCGGAACAGGCACCTCGGTTGTTCCCTTTCGTATCGGAACAAGCACTCCGGTTGTTCTGCCTGCTTCCACTGTGTGAGCATTGATGAGTAAGAACTGCGTCGATCCTTTCCTCTCCGACCTTTTTGCACATATCTGCACATAAAGTACTAGAAAAGCAAATGCATGAGGGTGGAATTAAAGGTCAGGGTTCAAGGTGGGAACTAGCTAAAGATGAGCTAGCCACTCAGGAACAGCAAGAGGGATAAAAATCGGATAAGAAGTCCTGAGTGTAGTTCTCATTCTACCCTGATCTAGTGCCCATGACAAGAAGAATTAAAGTCCAGATTAGGTTCAGATAAAGTGGAGTTAAGTCTGCCCAGTGTAACCTGATCGGTATAGAACTTCTGGAGTGTCAAATGAGATAAGTCAGGGTGTTCCAGGTCCATGTGTGGGTCTTTCATCACTGCTAAGGTCACTGAATAAGAAGGTTAAAGCACGAGGTGGTTAAAGAGCATCACAAAATAAGGTCCTGATTCCCACAATAGTTTTGACTGACTCGATCCTAAAAACTGACTCGATAAAAACATAAAAATGACACAAGGACTGACTCAAAAAGCACACAAGCGAATATAGTACAATCGCTCCCCCAGACTTAGTTCACACCATCCCTGGTTGTGAAAATAAATCAGAGGAAGCTGAAACAAACCAAACAGAAGCAAATAACATGAAAAATAAATAGTTCAGATGGATAAGACAAGGGATAGAAATAGTCCTTTCGGACTCAGTCTGAATCGCCGCTACCGGAGTGACCAGCTGTCCTCCTGTTCCTCGGCAGTCTCACTCCTCCAGTCGATGTTCCTGCTTGTTCCTTGCCTGGGCGCCTTGTTCTCTGCGGTGTACGCTCCTCCTGTGCTCCAATGCAGCCGCCTGTGATCGCCCTGAGTATCCTCTTCATGAGGCTGTTGTTCTTCTTCTGGGAATCAACCATCCAGCGTCTGTAGGCGTGATCATCAGTCACATCGGTGAAGTCCTCCAAGTCATACTCACCATCAGCCGGTGGAGTCACATGCTCCACATCATCCATGTCTTCATCATCGTGCTGAACCGGCGCCTTCGGATCATCGCAGAGGTGCTCTTCATCGAGTGAGAACACAATGTTCTCCAAGGATAAGAAGTCTGTGAACCCAGGCATAGGGAGCTTGCAGTACAGAGGGTTCCCTTCTTTATCCTGGAACTTGTAGGTGGTCTCGTCGCGCAGGATGTGGCATGCGATCAGGTAAGGAGTATCGATGTACTCCATCTCAGAGACGACCGTGTAAGAGCTGAGGTTGATGTTGAAGCGCTGGAACAAGGTGTGAGCAGACTGCCGCAACGATCCTTCTTATCATCAGTCCGAACCAGTGTGTCTCTGCGGTCAGCGAACATGGAGATGAGATGGAACCCTGGGTTGGTCTTGACTTCCTGGATCGGGGTGATGTTCTCTCTGCGCATCTCGTCCTCAAGTCCCGTGTAGAGAACCTGGAGCTCTCCATTCGTGATCTTGGAGGTGTACTCCTTCGCGAACAGCACATTGGACACAATCTTGGCGATGATCCGGATAGCAGGGTTCCGGATCTGCGACTGATAGGCCTTGCGAGAGGTGAACTTGCCGGCTGCGATGAGATCCCAAAAGGTGTCTGCCGGTTTGAACTTCCTTTCCACTGAAATCCCCTTTGGCGTGTCTGCAATCTCGAATAGCGAGTTCAGGTCGTCGAGAGAGATGGTGCAGAACTTGCCATCAGCCATGAAGGAGAAGAAGCAGTTCTCGTACGTAGGCGCATTGGGGTTCTGGTAAGTGATCTTGCATGTCGCGAGCACTTGCCTGACCAAGTCGGGGTAGAGAACCTGAGCCTGGTAGCAGAGAGGCATGATTCCCATAGCCTGCATCGTGTCGAACACCTCAGTGTCAAGGCCTAGATCGCCTAGTGTTTGCTGGTTCACGAACCGCGTGGGCAAGATCTCTGCTAGGAGGAGCTTGTTGTATATCGCTGCCGACTCCTTGTCCCATCCCTCGACGTTGAAGTCAAGGAGCATCGGATCATTGAGGTCGATGGGCGCTCCCTCAGTCTTGTTCGGCCACGGGTAACCAGGTGGAGCACTCGCGGCTGGAGAAGCTGTGCTCTTGGTGGCTCTTGCGTTCCGCATCTTTGGAGGCATCTGCAAGACAAAAACAAAATCCCAATATCAGCACAGTTCGTCGGTTGTTCTAGAAACGATGGAACAATCCAATCTTCTTGTTCTACCCAAGTCCATCGATTACTAGACAACCTACACAAGCCTCAATCTCAACAGTACAAATCGCAAAGGCCAAGAATCACAAGCAACAAATCGGTTCCTCTTCCATTCAAAATCAATCATGAATTCAATCCTAGTAGCAAGTATACTATCAAGAGCTACAATCTAGGATGAAATCGCAAAGCATAAAGGAAAGAGAGAACCCAAGAAATCACTCCCAAATCGCGATTTGCATGCGCAAAAAGGGGGAGAGTTCTTGTCCGATTACCTTGATTGGAGAGGTGATTCCTGCAAAACAACCCAATCTCAAGAGAATCCCAAGAGGTTAGAACCAAAATCGATGAGAAAGAGAGAGAGGTGAGTTCGCGATTTTTAGGGTTCTAAGGGGGGGGGTTTGCGGCGAGAGAGATGAAGTGGGGAAGTGGAATGTTTGGGTTTTTAATAACCAATCAAAACCGCTTCCCCTTCCCTTTTTTTTTTTTTTTTTTTTTTTTTTTTTTTTTTGTTCGAGAACTTACCTGGGAACAATCGGCGGAACAACCGCTGGAGTGCTCTCCTGGAGTGATCTCGAATTTTCTTGATTTTTCAACCTGCAAGTTAGTTCCTAGAAAGATAAAGACAAAAAGAAAACAATATTTACACTCACCAGTGGGTTGCCTCCCACCAAGCGCTTGTTTTCTGTCACTAGCTTGACTTCAATGAGCCGATTAGGCTTGAGGGGGATCGCTTAAGGGTATCTCTACACCTTCAGCGATTGTTGTGTCAGCAAGATATGGCTTGAGACGCTGACCATTGACAACAAATTCTCCTCCTCTTGTGTCCAGCAACACAACAGCTCCATAGGGACGAACCTCCTTAATGGTGAAAGGTCCAGACCATCTAGATTTAAGCTTTCCAGGGAACAGCTTAACCCGTGAATTGAAGAGTAAGACCTGATCGTTCGGAGCAAAGCTTCTGCTGATGATCCGTTTGTCATGGAACGCCTTGGTCTTTTCCTTGTAGATCTTAGAACTCTCATAGGCCAGATGCCTGATCTCCTCCAACTCGTGGATCTGAATGGTTCGCCTCTCCTTGGCGGGTTTGATGTCGAAGTTGAGTAGTTTGACAGCCCAAGCCGCCTTGTACTCTAGCTCAACAGGTAGGTGGCACGCCTTGCCATAGACCAGATGATAGGGAGTGGTCCCTAAAGGGGTCTTGTAGGCTGTTCTGTACGCCCAGAGAGCATCGTCAAGCTTAAGGGACCAATCCTTGCGGGTGGTGTTGACAGTCTTCTGGAGGATGTTCTTGATCTCTCTGTTGGAAACTTCCACTTGACCACTTGTTTGAGGATGATAGGCGGTTGCAACCTTGTGTTTCACACCATTCTTGCTCAGCAATCCTTGGAACAACTTGTTGATAAAGTGAGTTCCACCATCGCTTATAACCACTCTAGGCACTCCAAATCTTGGAAAGATGATGGAGGTGAACATCTTGGTTACAACTCGCGCATCATTGGTTGGACTAGCAATCGCTTCTACCCACTTGGAGACATAGTCCACAGCAACTAGGATGTACTCATTCTTGTGAGAGACTGGGAAAGGTCCCATGAAATCGATCCCCCAGCAATCGAACACTTCAACTTCCAAGATGTAGTTCTGAGGCATCTCGTTTCTCTTGCTTATACTCCCCATCCTTTGGCATGAATTGCATCGAGATATGAAGGCGTGAGCATCTCTGAACATAGTGGGCCACCAGAAACCGGCTTGGAGGATCTTGGAAACAGTCTTGAAGGTGGCAAAGTGACCAGCATAAGAGGAACCATGGCAGTGGTGAAGGATCCCTGGAATATCAGCCTCTGGAACACATCTCCTGAAGATCCCATCCTTGCCTTGCCGATAGAGATACGGCTCATCCCAGAAGTAGTGCCTTGCCTCCCTCAGAAATTTCCTCTTCTCATTCCCAGTGAACCTCAAAGGCTCTTTCTCAGCTGCCAAGAAGTTGGCAATCTCAGCAAACCATGGAAGATTCGGGTACTCCTTCTGGATCACTGCAACGAATGCTCCTTCTACGCGGGAACAGTCCTTAATGGCAGGTGACGACTGCTCCATGTTGCGCAGACCAATCGCATTGACGTACTCCATCGGTTGTTCCACATCAAGAACTGTCTCATCTGACACTTTCATCCTGGAGAGATGATCTGCCACTCCATTATCAACCCCCTTCTTGTCTCTTATCTCTAGATCAAACTCTTGGAGCAAGAGAATCCATCTTAAGAGCCGCGGTTTAGCATCCTTCTTCGTGAGCAGGTACTTGAGAGCCGCGTGGTCTGTGTGCACAATCACCTTTGATCCAACCAGATAGGATCTGAACTTCTCAAAAGCGAACACGATGGCAAGGAGCTCCTTCTCTGTGGTTGCGTATCGGCACTGAGCTTCATCTAAGGTTCTGCTTGCATAGTAGATCACGTGAAGCTTCTTGTCTTTACGCTGTCCAAGGACTGCTCCCACTGCAAAATCACTTGCATCTGTCATGATCTCAAAAGGGAGATCCCAGTCTGGAGGTTGGACAACTGGTGCACTGACTAGAGCTCCCTTGATCGTGTGGAATGCGGCTAAGCAGTCACTGTCAAAGGCAAACTGAGCTTCCTTGCAGAGCAACCGAGTGAGTGGTCTCGCGATCTTAGAGAAGTCTTGGATGAACCTCCTATAGAAACCAGCGTGTCCCAAGAAACTCCTGATTCCCTTCACTGAAGTTGGTGGTTGCAGACTCATCATGACCTCGATCTTTGCCTTGTCCACCTCAATGCCTTTCTCTGATATCTTGTGTCCCAGAACAATCCCATCTCTCACCATGAAGTGGCATTTCTCCCAGTTCAGCACCAGATGCTTCTCCTCGCATCGCTTCAGCACCCTGCACAAATTTGACAAACAGACATGAAAGGAGCTTCCATAGACGCTGAAATCGTCCATGAAAACCTCCATTATGTCTTCGATCAGATCAGTAAAAATCGACATCATGCATCGCTGGAAGGTCGCTGGAGCATTGCACAAGCCGAAGGGCATCCTCCTGTATGCATATGTTCCATAAGGGCATGTGAACGTCGTCTTCTCCTGATCATCTGGGTGGATGGGAATCTGAAAGAAACCTGAATAACCATCTAAAAAGCAATAGTAAGGGTGGTTAGCCAATCTCTCAAGCATTTGATCAATAAAAGGAAGTGGGAAGTGATCCTTACGAGTCGCAGCATTCAACTTACGAAAATCAATGCACATGCGATGACCAGTAACTGTTCTAGTGGGGATCAATTCATTCTTTTCATTGGTTATCACAGTGATCCCACCTTTCTTAGGTACTACATGCACAGGACTAACCCACTTACTATCAGAGATCGCATAGATCACACCTGCTTCTAGAAGTTTCATTATCTCTTTCTTTACAACATCTTTTAGATTCGGGTTTAACCTCCTCTGATGTTCTACAGAAGTCATCGATTCATCTTCCAGGTGTATTCTATGCATGCACAGATCAGGTGAAATGCCAGGTATGTCAGCTAGAGAGTAACCCAAAGCCTTACGATATTTTCTCAGCTCACACAAAAGCAGAGCAGTCTCTGCATTGTTCAGGTCAGCATTCACAATGACAGGATATGTGGAGTTGGGTCCAAGAAATGCATACCTGAGTCCCTTGGGAAGGGATTTGAGCTCTACCTTTGGAGCTTTCAGCTCGCTCCATGAGTCATCGGTCTGAGCTGCCGGAACAGTCGGGTTCTGAGGCGCGGTTGTTCCAGTCGATGTGCTGGAGTCACTGTTCTCCCCCAGACTTAGATTCGCCACCATCCTCTCCATACTCCTGGCTGAATCCAGGAATTTGGCATAGGCATCAGCATCAACACTCTCTAAGCTCTGCTCGGCTTCAGCTCTGACTAAGGCGAGTTCAAGTGGATCCTCGGTGAGAATCTCCTCGATCATTCCTTCATGCGGCTCTAGCGGATCACCATCTTCTTGGACAGTGAAAGTTTGTCCATCCAGCATCGGCTTCTTGAGCATCTGATCCATCTCAAACTTCATCACAATATCTCCAAGGTGGAGATCAATCTTCCCTTGTCGGACATCAATGATAGCTCCAACAGTGCAGAGGAATGGTCTGCCTAGGATCAGGGGATCATTGGAGTCTTCCTCGACTTCCAGAACAACGAAATCGGCAGGAACAATTGTATTCCCAACCAGAACTTGAAGATCTTCGAGGATTCCAACTGGAGACTTCACAGATCGATCAGCAAACACTAGTGACATCCTGGTAGGCTTGAAGTCCGTGTATCCAAGGCGCTTAGCCACAGTATATGGCATGAGATTTATGCTCGACCCTAGATCGACCAGTGAGCATGAGAAGAGTGTTCTCCCAATCTGAACCGAGAGAACAAATTTTCCCGGATCACCCAACTTCTTGATCCTTCTGTTCTGGAGCACCGCACTGCACTCCTTAGAGACAATCATGAACTCGCTGTCATCAGATATCTTCCCAGAGATCAATCCCTTGACAAAGCTACGCATGGATGGTATCATCTGGATCGCACTCATCAGAGGGAGCTTGACAGTTAGGTCTTCCAGCATCTTCCTGCACTTCATCTCTTCCTTATCCTTGCGTGTAGCCTTAGCTGGAACAGGGTAGGGCACTTTCGGTACATACTGACGAGCAGGAGAAGGTGCTGCAGTCGGTGGAACAACCCCAGCGGGTCGCTCTGCTTCAGGCGGAACAGTCTCAGTAGGTTGTTCTGCGTCTTCCTCATCTGTGGGTACAGCTTTAGGTGGCTGATCCGACTCCTTCTGCTTCCCTTTCTCAGCCGATGTGAATCTCCTGGGGTCTAGATCAGGCAGTTGCTTTCCACTCCTCAAACCTACTGCATTGCACTCCTTGGGGTTCTTGTCTGTTTTTCCAGGGAGAGTTCCTTGCTGTCTCTTCACGTTCTCAGCAGTCTGAGCAATCTGAATATCCATCTGTCTCATATGGCTTGAGACATTGTCATACTTCACACTCAGGTCATTGAACATATGATTCATCCTGGTGTTGATGTCGTTTGTGACCTGGTTCAGTGCTTTCCCTTGGATCTGCTGTCCTTGGAGCAGCTGGCTCATCATATTGGCGAGGCTCTTCATGTCATCATGCGGAGCAGTCTGAGTCGGTTGTGCAGCTTGCTGATTAACCGGCTGTTTCTGGCTGTGGAACTGGGCATTCTGAGCTGGGTTAAGGACAAAGGTTCTTCCCTGATTGCCATAAGGCCTTTGGTATCCACTGTTCTGACCCTGGTTCCCTTGAGCTTTATCGTCTGGTTTAGGGGCATTGAACAGGTGGGGATTGTTCCTCACGTTAGGGTTCGGGTGATAGTTCTTGAACTGCCATCCTTGCCCATTCACATAACTCACTTCATGCTGATCCTCAGCCGACTGATCTGCCTCTGATGTGCCTTCCGCGGTAGCTTTATCCTGTGGGGATTCTTCCATGATGAAGACCTGGTTCTGGTTACTCTTAATCAGCTGATCGACCTTGGCAGAGAGCTCATCAATCTTGCTGTTGTCGATGCTCTTCACCTTCTGAGTGCGATCAGTCTCGCGGTTATTGTCAGCTGAGCTTGAGGCCATGTTCTCAATCAACTCGAATGCACCTTGAGTGGACTGAGTCATGAAATCTCCCTTACTGGCTGAGTTCAAAGCGTTCCTGTACTCCCAGCCTACTCCATCGTAGAACACTCCCAGCAGATAGTCTTCCTCAAAACCGTGATGTGGGCACTCTCTGCGGTAGACATTGAATCGCTCCCAAGCATCGCAGAACGGCTCGTCCACCAGCTGTTTGAAGGTCACGATCTTCTGTCTCAGAGCTGCCGTCTTCGATTTCGTGTAGAAGTGGCTTAAGAAGGCCTCTCGGACTTGTTCCCAAGTGGTGAGTGATCCGGTGGGTAGTGAATCAAGCCAGCGAGCAGCTTTCCCATCAAGAGAGAAAGGGAACAGAGTACACTTGATGTAATCGGGTGGTACTCCATTCGCTTTAGTGAAACCACACATCTTCTCAAAGTGCTCGATGTGGTCCATCGGTATCTCAGCAGGAAGTCCATTGAAGATCTTCCTTTGCACTAGACTTATCAAGGCTGGCTTGATCTCGAAGTCTTGCCTAGTGCACGGTGGAGGGGTTATGGCAGATCGCGTAGCAGGCAGATTACGCAGTAAGTTTCTCTGGCCGATCTGGACCACTTCCTCCTGTTGGTTCGCAGCATTCAGAGCAGCTTGCTCGGCAGCAGCTTGCTGCGCTTGGATCGTCTGCTGCATCTGCTGCATCTGCTGTTGCATGAGTGCAAACGCAGCAGTGAGATCATCTGGATGATCACCCATGTTGGTGTTCGTTGATCTCGGCTGTTGACGGTTCTGTCGTTCCAATCTCGCTAGTTCCTCGTTAGAAAGCTGATGCAATGGTCCTTGTGCGTTGCTCCGAGTATGTCTACTGGTCATGCACCTGGATCATCAGCTGAAACAAAGAAAATAACACGAGTTAGATATCTTAGACTAGATATGAAACCGAAAATTAGAGGTAAAAAATCTGGTCCCCGTCGCAACGGCGCCAAAACTTGATACACTAAAAATGAATCCTTGCTACTGCCAAGTTAACAGTTGCAATTGTAGTACTTGAGATTCAAATCCAGAGGACCAGTCTACACTCTAGTTCTATAAGTTTCAGAATCAAGCTAAGAAGAAGATATGATTTGGTTGAAATAGGCGATAGTAAACAAGCAAAATAAACACGAGATTGATTCAATTAAACAAGAGCTAGCCTAGGGTATTTCATTGGGTGTTGAATTGGAGCTGGGAGAGGGATATCTTCTTACTCACAACTCCTATGAGATTTATTCAACTTCCTGGTTATTCTCCACTGATTAGTGGTTCCAAATAAAGCTTCTTAGATCGTGGTTCATCCTGGTTTGATAAGAATCATGAAGATATTGCCATATGTCCGAACAGGCTAATCTGGAATCATCTGGATAGAAAGTGGGATATCTTCTTACTCACAACTCCTATGAGATTTATTCAACTTCCTGGTTATTCTCCACTGATTAGTGGTTCCAAATAAAGCTTCTTAGATCGTGGTTCATCCTGGTTTGATAAGAATCATGAAGATAATGGCATATGTCCGAACAGGCTAATCTGGAATCATCTGGATAGAAAGGTGGGATATCTTCTTGCTCACAACACTTATGAGATTTATTCAACTTCCTGGTTATTCTCCACTGATTAGTGGTTCCAAATAAAGCTTCTTAGATCGTGGTTCATCCTGGTTTGATAAGAATCATGAAGATATTGCCATATGTCCGAACAGGCTAATCTGGAATCATCTGGATAGAAAGTGGGATATCTTCTTACTCACAACTCCTATGAGATTTATTCAACTTCCTGGTTATTCTCCACTGATTAGTGGTTCCAAATAAAGCTTCTTATATCGTGGTTCATCCTGGTTTGATAAGAATCATGAAGATATTGCCATATGTCCGAACAGGCTAATCTGGAATCATCTGGATAGAAAGTGGGATATCTTCTTACTCACAACTCCTATGAGATTTATTCAACTTCCTGGTTATTCTCCACTGATTAGTGGTTCCAAATAAAGCTTCTTAGATCGTGGTTCATCCTGGTTTGATAAGAATCATGAAGATATTGCCATATGTCCGAACAGGCTAATCTGGAATCATCTGGATAGAAAGTGGGATATCTTCTTACTCACAACTCCTATGAGATTTATTCAACTTCCTGGTTATTCTCCACTGATTAGTGGTTCCAAATAAAGCTTCTTAGATCGTGGTTCATCCTGGTTTGATAAGAATCATGAAGATATTGCCATATGTCCGAACAGGCTAATCTGGAATCATCTGGATAGAAAGTGGGATATCTTCTTACTCACAACTCCTATGAGATTTATTCAACTTCCTGGTTATTCTCCACTGATTAGTGGTTCCAAATAAAGCTTCTTAGATCGTGGTTCATCCTGGTTTGATAAGAATCATGAAGATATTGCCATATGTCCGAACAGGCTAATCTGGAATCATCTGGATAGAAAGTGGGATATCTTCTTACTCACAACTCCTATGAGATTTATTCAACTTCCTGGTTATTCTCCACTGATTAGTGGTTCCAAATAAAGCTTCTTAGATCGTGGTTCATCCTGGTTTGATAAGAATCATGAAGATATTGCCATATGTCCGAACAGGCTAATCTGGAATCATCTGGATAGAAAGTGGGATATCTTCTTACTCACAACTCCTATGAGATTTATTCAACTTCCTGGTTATTCTCCACTGATTAGTGGTTCCAAATAAAGCTTCTTAGATCGTGGTTCATCCTGGTTTGATAAGAATCATGAAGATATTGCCATATGTCCGAACAGGCTAATCTGGAATCATCTGGATAGAAAGTGGGATATCTTCTTACTCACAACTCCTATGAGATTTATTCAACTTCCTGGTTATTCTCCACTGATTAGTGGTTCCAAATAAAGCTTCTTAGATCGTGGTTCATCCTGGTTTGATAAGAATCATGAAGATATTGCCATATGTCCGAACAGGCTAATCTGGAATCATCTGGATAGAAAGTGGGATATCTTCTTACTCACAACTCCTATGAGATTTATTCAACTTCCTGGTTATTCTCCACTGATTAGTGGTTCCAAATAAAGCTTCTTAGATCGTGGTTCATCCTGGTTTGATAAGAATCATGAAGATATTGCCATATGTCCGAACAGGCTAATCTGGAATCATCTGGATAGAAAGTGGGATATCTTCTTACTCACAACTCCTATGAGATTTATTCAACTTCCTGGTTATTCTCCACTGATTAGTGGTTCCAAATAAAGCTTCTTAGATCGTGGTTCATCCTGGTTTGATAAGAATCATGAAGATATTGCCATATGTCCGAACAGGCTAATCTGGAATCATCTGGATAGAAAGTGGGATATCTTCTTACTCACAACTCCTATGAGATTTATTCAACTTCCTGGTTATTCTCCACTGATTAGTGGTTCCAAATAAAGCTTCTTAGATCGTGGTTCATCCTGGTTTGATAAGAATCATGAAGATATTGCCATATGTCCGAACAGGCTAATCTGGAATCATCTGGATAGAAAGTGGGATATCTTCTTACTCACAACTCCTATGAGATTTATTCAACTTCCTGGTTATTCTCCACTGATTAGTGGTTCCAAATAAAGCTTCTTAGATCGTGGTTCATCCTGGTTTGATAAGAATCATGAAGATATTGCCATATGTCCGAACAGGCTAATCTGGAATCATCTGGATAGAAAGTGGGATATCTTCTTACTCACAACTCCTATGAGATTTATTCAACTTCCTGGTTATTCTCCACTGATTAGTGGTTCCAAATAAAGCTTCTTAGATCGTGGTTCATCCTGGTTTGATAAGAATCATGAAGATATTGCCATATGTCCGAACAGGCTAATCTGGAATCATCTGGATAGAAAGTGGGATATCTTCTTACTCACAACTCCTATGAGATTTATTCAACTTCCTGGTTATTCTCCACTGATTAGTGGTTCCAAATAAAGCTTCTTAGATCGTGGTTCATCCTGGTTTGATAAGAATCATGAAGATATTGCCATATGTCCGAACAGGCTAATCTGGAATCATCTGGATAGAAAGTGGGATATCTTCTTACTCACAACTCCTATGAGATTTATTCAACTTCCTGGTTATTCTCCACTGATTAGTGGTTCCAAATAAAGCTTCTTAGATCGTGGTTCATCCTGGTTTGATAAGAATCATGAAGATATTGCCATATGTCCGAACAGGCTAATCTGGAATCATCTGGATAGAAAGTGGGATATCTTCTTACTCACAACTCCTATGAGATTTATTCAACTTCCTGGTTATTCTCCACTTAGTGGTTCCAAATAAAGCTTCTTAGATCGTGGTTCATCCTGGTTTGATAAGAATCATGAAGATATTGCCATATGTCCGAACAGGCTAATCTGGAATCATCTGGATAAAAGGTGGGATATCTTCTTACAACACACAACTCCTTTATTGAACTTCCTTTGATTAGTGGTTCTTCCTGGTTATTCTCCACTGATTAGTGGTTCCAAATCCGAAGCTTGGAATCACTTAGATCGAAAAGTGGTTCATCAACTTTTGATAAGATTATGGATAAAGCTTCTTACTATGTCATCCTGGTTTGATAAGAATCTGAAGATAATGCCATCATCTTGGATGAATGTCCTCATATCTTCTTACTCACAACAGGTTTTGAGATTTCAAAACTGGTTCATCTGCAAAACAAGGAGACAAATCAGTAACATTGAAAGTGGATGATAAGATTTCATGAATATTGTCAGGTCAAGATAGGCATTGTTGTTGATCATCTCAAGATTGAAAGGGGTTATCCTCTTGGCTTCACTTAGAACTCCTGAGAGATATTCTGTCAGATCAAGAAGTATCTCTTGCCTCATGTGAAGGCCACTATTACCAAACCCAAAAAAATAACTTCTCAGATCAAATATTATTCTCTTTGGATTGAGATAATGGTTCATATGCAAGAATCATGAAGATAATTAAGTTGATCTAGGTTCTCCTGGACTTAGAAGGTGTATATCTTCTTGACAACACTTATGAGATTTATTCAACTTCTGGTTATTCTCCACTGATTAGTGGTTCCAAATAAAGCTTCTTAGATCGGAGGTTCATCCTGGTTTGATAAGAATCATGAAGATATGTCTTTGGATTGAACCTTCATCTGGAATCATCTCATCAAATGGGATATCTTCTGTAGCTGAGTCACAACCCTATGAGATTTATTCAAACTTCCTGGTTATTCTCCACTGAAGTGGTTCCAATCAACCCAATTCTTCATGTTCTTCCCAATGGTTCTCCTGTGGAGAGAGTTCATGAAATAATGGAATATGTCCGAACAGTTTGTAAACCATCAGTTTGCGGATGACAAGTAGTTGAATAGAGTAACTTTGTTCCAAGCTTTTTCCATAGTGTCTTCCAGAAGTGGCTGAGGAACTTGGTGTCTCTACCGAACATAGCCATTGATACAATGGTTCTTTATTCAATCCACTGATTAGTGGTTCATGTAAGCTTCTTAGATCGTGGTTCATCCACTTCTCTCTGAAGAACAAGTCAGCTGTCTTGGATGCATCATTCACCTTGGCACAACTCCTATGAGATTTATGCCATCTTGGTTATTCTCCACTGATCCACCACAACAAAGATTGAATCTTTGTGTTGAATCATGGGTAATCCTAGTACAAAATCCATGGATATGTCCACCCAAGGGGCTGTGGGAATGGGCAGTGGCATGTAAAGACCATGGGGTTGTACTCTTGACTTAGCTTTCTTGCATTTACAATCTTGCCAATGAGTCTATTCTCCACTTTAGTGGTTCCAAATAAATGCTCTCTGACCACAGTTCAAGTGTTTGATCTAATCATGAAATGTCCCATGAGACCTCCTCCGTGAGCTTCTCTAGTGATCAGGTCTCTCAAAGAACACTGAGGAATACATAGTCTCTTGCCCTTAAATAAGAATCCCTCATGCAAGTAGAACTTCCCGTGAGGTCCTTTAGTGCAGCTGGTGTAAGTGTCAGCAAGATCCGGATCCTCCCCATATAGTTCCTTGATGAACTCAAATCCTAGCACCTTAGCTTCCATTGTGGCAATCAAGGCATGTCTCCTGGAGAGTGCATCAGCTACAATGTTCTCTTTACCCTTCTTGTACTTGATGATGTATGGAAAGGTTTCTATAAACTCCAGCCACCTAGCATGTCTTCTCTTGAGATTGGTTTGCCCTCTTAGATGTTTAAGGGTCTCATGATCAGTGTGCACCACAAATTCCTTGGACAAGAGATAGTGCTGCCATGTCTCCAAAGCTCTCACCAAGGCATATAACTCCTTGTCATAGGTAGGGTAGTTAAGAGC
Organism: Lycium ferocissimum; assembly: GCF_029784015.1. Lineage (NCBI taxonomy): Eukaryota > Viridiplantae > Streptophyta > Magnoliopsida > Solanales > Solanaceae > Lycium > Lycium ferocissimum. The sequence continues at coordinate 22,696 of NW_026713377.1, read as the reverse complement.
AGCTCCACTGAGTTTCTCACTGAAGAAAGCCACTGGTTTGCCTCCTTGAAGTAGTACTGCCCCAATCCCAATGCCTGAAGCATCACACTCTACTTCAAATGTCTTATTGAAGTCTGGTAAAGCTAGCACTGGTGCATGAGTTAGCCGGTATTTGAGGGCTTGAAAAGCCTCTTCTTGAGCTTTCTCCCACATGAATCCAACACTCTTCTTGACAATGGCAGTGAGAGGTGCTGCTATGCTACTGAAATCCTGAACAAACCGCCTGTAGAAACTGGCTAGCCCATGAAAACTTCTGACTTGACTGATGCTTGTGGGTACTGGCCATTCTTGGATTGCTCTAACCTTCTCTTCATCAACCTGTAATCCCTGTGAACTCACAACAAAACCTAGGAAGACAAGTTTATCAGTGCAGAATGTGCACTTCTTGAGGTTTGCATAGAGTCCTTCTTTACGAAGTGTTTCTAATACTTGCTCAAGATGTGACACATGATCAAGTAAGTTTGTACTATAAATTAAAATGTCATCAAAATATACCACAACAAACTTACTGATGTAGGGTCTAAGGATGTGGTTCATGAGTCTCATGAAAGTACTAGGAGCATTGGTGAGTCCAAATGGCATCACCAGCCACTCATAGAGACCTTGCTTTGTTTTAAAAGCTGTCTTCCACTCATCACCTTCTTTCATCCTTACCTGATGGTACCCACTCTTAAGATCAATCTTGGAGAAGATGGTGGCTCCACTTAGCTCATCTAGCATGTCATCAAGCCGGGGAATGGGGTGTCTGTACTTGATGGTGATGTTGTTGATTGCACGGCAGTCTACACACATCCTCCAAGTCCCATCCTTCTTTGGTACTAGTAAGACAGGAACCGCACAAGGACTTAGGCTCTCCCTCACGTACCCCTTGTCCAATAGGTCCTGAACTTGTCTTTCCAACTCCTTGGCCTCCTCGGGGTTTACTCTATAAGCTGGTTTGTTTGGCAAAGCAGCTCCTGGTATGAAATCTATCTGATGTTCAATGCCCCTTAGTGGTGGTAAGCCGTGTGGAATCTCTTCTGGAAACAAGTCTTTGAACTTGTTAAGAAGCTTAGTAATCTCTGGTGGATACTCCACTTCACCTGAACCTGCACTCAAAAGCTCCTTAAAGATCATTAGTAGCATTGTGTGTTTGGTAGCAGTTGCCTTTCTTATATGGCTAGGCTGGATTAGGAAATTTGACTTAACAGATTTTTCCTTCTCCTTAACCATTTGCAAATGCAATTCATGAACTTGAGCAGGAGTGAGAGGAGCTAGACTAATCTTACGCTTGTTATGCATGAATGTATACATGTTTGATCTACCATCATGTCTAGTCTCTCTATCCCATTGCCAAGGTCGACCTAACAAAACATGACCAGCTTGCATAGGCACTACATCACAAACTACCTCATCTTGATACTTACCAATGCTAAAAGGGATAGTAACTTGCTCTTTGATCTGCAGCTCAACCTTATCATCTAACCATCTTAGCCTATATGGATGCGGATGAGGGACCTTGACTAAGCCAAGCTTATCAACCATGTAAGCACTCGCGGCATTAGTACAAGACCCACCATCAATGATGAGGTTACATACCTTGCCTTTAATAGTGCATCTGCTATGGAAGATGTTTTCTCTTTGGATAGTCTCAGCTGGTTCTAGTTGAACACTAAGCACACGCCTTATCATCAAGCTCTCTCCCACATCTGGATATTGCATCTCTCCATAGTCCGCTTGTAGCTCAGGTGCATCCTCATCATGTGATTCATACCCATCATCAGTGAGCATCATCACTCTCTGGTTTGGACACTCTCTAGCCATATGTCCTCGGCCCTTACACTTGAAACAAGTGATGTCTCTAGCACGTTGAGGAGGAGTAGTCTTGGTTGGATCCGTCCTGGTGTCTTTGTTGGTATCAGTAGCTTGAGACTTTGAGCGAGTGTCTCCCTCAACCCCTTTGCCCTTGTCTACTGGTTTGTTGTAGTTGCTGTTGTTGCCGGAGTTCCAGTTGGATTGAGATCTACCCTTGGTGCTCTTCTTCTTGATATGTTGCTCAGCTTGCACTGCTAAGTGGAATAGGTCTTTGAGATCCCCATAAGCTTGTCTCTCAACCTTGCTGCTCACTCTATCTTGCAACCCATCTATGAATTGAGCCATGATGGTTTCTTCATCTTCATTAAGATCAAGGCGGTTTCTTAGCTTCTCAAACTCCTCATAGTAATCCTCAACTGACTTGCTCCCTTGCTTAAGTGTTCTGAACTTCTTGTGCAAGTCTCTGTGATAATGTTGTGGCACAAACCTCAGCCTCATAGCATCTTTCATGTCTAACCAAGAGTCTAGTTGCCTCAAGTGCCCTCTCCTACGGTCAGAGCACAATCTATCCCACCAGGATAAGGCATTGTCCGTGAGCTGAGCTACTGCCAAAGCAACTCTCTTGGGGCCAGGATGGTTGTAGTAAGCAAAGATGTGATCCATCCTCTTTTCCCAATCAAGGTAAGCCTCAGGGTCAACCTTTCCCGCATACTGTGGTGGTGTCATCTTTAGGAGATCCGGTCCTTGGTTGTGGTGTTGTTGGCGAGGTCCTCTCTGTTGAGGTGCATAGTCATCCTCATCATATCTTGGATTACGGATGGGTCTCCGTTGAGCTCTTTGTGGAGGTAAGTAATCCTCTTCCTCTTCTGCCTCTTCTCCATAGTCATCTTGCTGAACTCTTGCCCTCGGATAAGGACCATGTTGTTGTCCAGTATCTTCTTCATTCTGTTGGTTCCGAGTACTAGTCTCTGGTTCATCATTGAAGTGTACTCCAGTACGCCTGTTGTTTGGAAGTTCCTTGAAACTGCTCTTTCGGTTTGGGTTGTGCTCTGAGAGTGATTGAGGTTTGAAGCTTGACCATCTTGGAATCTCTGCTCAACTCGGGTTAGCCTATCTCCAAGGTCTTGGCGCATCTCCTTCATCTCTTCCCTCATGGCGTTGAAGGCTTGCATCATAGTAGCCAGCTCGGATGCTTCTCCCATTGTGCCTGCCAAAGAAAAGAATCAAACTTAGAGATCAAATTTAAAACTAATGGAAAGATCAATAAAAAAGGGAAAAACCGATCACCTCGAAAATTAAAAAAAAAAAAGGAAAGAGATCTTTAAAAAAAATGGAAACTTGATTAATGCAGAAAGAACACGGCTTGAATAATCATCTTTCAAGCATTTTTTTTTTTTTTTTTTTTTTTTAACAAGATGATCTAATGAATGGACAAGAATGATGAAAAGATGCAAAACAAGATGCAAAAAAAGATCTATGAATATGAACTGAACTATATGAGATCTTTATTTTTTTTTTTTTTTTTTTGAATGGATGAAAGATTATGAATTGCAAATGATAAAGAACAAGATTTGAGGAACAAGTATCAGGATAAACATACAACCTGATGCTGAAGGAACTTCAGCTCTGATACCAGAAATGATACAAGCCTAGGCTGACAAAGGCTGTATGATCCAAGCAAGAGAGATGGAGCCGATCTAGATCAAGAGGTGGTTCTATTGTTTGATCTAATCAACCAAGAGAAACCGTGAGAGATGGAACCAGGGGATTGAAGTGCACCACACGAGAGATGGAAGGCTCGTGATACAACACAAGGAACCTTCAAGCCGTGGAGGTACTGGTCTCACAAGGCAAGGAGGCGGCGGCGAGTTCAGAGAGAGAACTAGGTTTTCTTTGAAAGAAAAGTTTTATAAAATATCAAGTCTAAGGAAAACTAAAATGAGTTTCCAACAGTTGAAAAACAATATAAAAAAGATAAAGAACAAACTCCTTGTTACGCAATGTCATACTTAAAATAGAATATGGTTCAAATAAGGAAACAAAGAAGAAATGGTTTCTTCTTAGTCTTGGACCGAGATGCTTCAAGGTGATTTGTAAGCTAGTTGTGGCCTCGTTAAAAACCTCCTCCTGGAAAACCTCGTGGGACAAAACCAAGAGCAAGGAAAAGAGCACACACAAAGAGCTTGCCTAGTAGCTAACTCTGTCCAAGAGTCTTCTTAAGCATTTGGAGCTTCTATGGTGATGATCATCAAATGGTTGTGACTTTGATCAGGTATGAATGGCCAAAGATCTTCTCTTGATGCTTGAGAACTCTCCATTTGGTTCCTCTACCTTCTCGGCATCTCTCTTGATCACTTCTTTGATATCTTCCTCAGCTTGTTTAACCTGTCCAAGATCAGAAGCAAGTATCATGCTCTCATTAAATTTATGTTGAAGTATCTTAGCTCTTTGTCTAGTGATAGCTCCCTTAAACACGGTTGGTATGGGCACTTCTTGCTCAGTCTCTGGTTTGGTAATGTTGCTGATCATGTCTTGAATGTCTGGTTCAGTAAGGTCAGGTTCAATGTCCTTATTTTTCCACCACTAATCAGTGGAGAATAACCAGGAAGTTGAATAAATCTCATAGGAGTTGTGAGTCTTGAAGATATCCCACTTTCTATCCAGATGATTCCAGATTAGCCTGTTCGGACATATGGCAATATCTTCATGATTCTTATCAAACCAGGATGAACCACGATCTAAGAAGCTTTATTTGGAACCACTAATCAGTGGAGAATAACCAGGAAGTTGAATAAATCTCATAGGAGTTGTGAGTAAGAAGATATCCCACTTTCTATCCAGATGATTCCAGATTAGCCTGTTCTGACATATGGCAATATCTTCATGATTCTTATCAAACCAGGATGAACCACGATCTAAGAAGCTTTATTTGAAACCACTAATCAGTGTAGAATGACCAGGAAGTTGAATAAATCTCATAGGAGTGTTGTGAGCAAGAAGATATCCCACTCTATCCAGATGATTCCAGTTAGCCTGTTCGGACATATGGCAATATCTTCATGATTCTTATCAAACCAGGATGAACCACGATCTAAGAAGCTTTATTTGGAACCACTAATCAGTGGAGAATAACCAGGAAGTTGAATAAATCTCATAGGAGTTGTGAGAAAGAAGATATCCCACTTTCTATCCAGATGATTCCAGATTAGCCTGTTCGGACATATGGCAATATCTTCATGATTCTTATCAAACCAGGATGAACCACGATCTAAGAAGCTTTATTTGGAATCACTAATCAGTGGAGAATAACCAGGAAGTTGAATAAATCTCATAGGAGTTGTGAGTAAGAAGATATCCCACTTTCTATCCAGATGATTCCAGATTAGCCTGTTCGGACATATGGCAATATCTTCATGATTCTTATCAAACCAGGATGAACCACGATCTAAGAAGCTTTATTTGGAACCACTAATCAGTGGAGAATAACCAGGAAGTTGAATAAATCTCATAAGGAGTTGTGAGTTAAGAAGATTTTCTATCCAGATGATTCCAGATTAGCCTATTCGGACATGTCATTATCTTCATGATTCTTATCGTACCAGGATGAACCATGATCTAAGAAGCTTTATTTGGAACCACTAATCAGTGGAGAATAACCAGGAAGTTGAATAAATCTCATAGGAGTGAGCAAGAAGATATCCCACATCTATCCAGATGATTCCAGCTAAGCAACACATATGGCTCATATCTTCATGATTCTTATCAAACCAGGATGAACCACGATCTAAGAAGCTTTATTTGGAACCACTAATCAGTGGAGAATAACCAGGAAGTTGAATAAAACTCATAAGTGTTTGAGCAAGAAGATATCCCACATTTTCAGTACCAGAGATGATTCCAGAGATCTCAAGAAATGTCTCGGACATTGCAAATGAGCATGAGATTATCAAATATATAGATGAACACAGATCAAGAAGTTTTGCGGAAAGAGAGACTAGATTTAAGTAATAACATGTGAAGTCAACATGGCAAGGCTGGAATCTGGTTGATCAACTCAAGATGGAGAGAGAGGAACATGCTTTGGAGAGAGAGACTACAGCCAGACTCTGATCCAAAGCTGTCTTAAGAAAGAATCTCTCTTCTTCACTCAAGATCACAGAGAGAGTCTGATCTCTAGTTCAAGACCTCTCTTTCTTTCGCAAAGACTTCCATCTCTTCCTAATCTCTTCTCACAAATCTGAATAGTAACTTTCTCTTTCACCTGGATCACTATTTTCACAACTCAAGTTGCAGCTGAACTTCTTAGTGATTTATGTCTTTCCATCCAAGTAACTAAAAGTTACTGTAATAGTGCCAACTCCAAATATGCTCAACACTTCTTCTTCTTCTCTCTCTCTCTCTCTTGATTCATTCATTCATCTAACACTCCCCCTCAAGCTTGACCATGTGGAACAAGTCAAGCTTGGAAGGACCATGAGATCTTCCTCATTAAAAACCTCATTAAAGAAAACCCATTGGGACAAAACCTTGATGAGGAAAGAGTAGAGATCACATGATCAGGAGAGTGTATAGACTAGTGAATGGGTGAAAGATCAATGAGTCCCAACCTGATATGTATGGACTCCATTGTCTTTTGCCTTGCTGCCTTTGTGAACACATCAGCCAACTGATCCTCACTTCTAGTGTAACATGGCAAGATCACTCCCAAGTACAATCATCTGCCTCACCTTGTGACAATCCACCTCAATGTGTTTGGTCCTCTCATGGAACACTGAGTTGGATGCAATGTGAATGGCTGCTTGATTATCACAATGCATGGTCATTGGTGTTGCTTGATCAATCTCCAAATGCTTCAGAATCCCCTTGATCCATACTAGCTCATTGGTAAGCTTCAGCATAGCTCTATACTCAGCTTCAGCACTAGAACAAGAGACCACCTTCTGCTTCTTGCTCTTCCAAGTAACCAAGTTTCCTCCAATGAAAGTACAATAGCCAGTTGTTGATCTTCTATCAGCTCTATCTCCAGCCCAATCAGCATCACAATAGCCCACCACTTCAGTACTCTTGTTGCATCCCATCCAAACTCCAAGACCTTGAGTTCCATTCAGATACATCAAGATCCTTTCCACCATTCTCCAATGATGCTCCTTTGGAACTTGCATATGCTGACTCACTTGATTCACCGCAAAGCATATATCAGGTCTTGTGATGGTAAGGTAGATCAGTTTCCCCACAAGCTTTCTATAGCTTTGGATCATGAAATGGCTTGCTATCTTCAATCTCCCCCTCACGTGGAACCTTGTACCCATCCTCCATGGGCATCTTTGCTGTCTTTCCTCCATATGCACCTGCATCTTTCAAAAGATCAAGTGTATATTTCCTTTGAGAGATAAACAACCCTTCCTTGGATCTGCATAACTCAATCCCAAGAAAGTATTTCATCTCTCCCAAGTCTTTATGTCAAAACTTGCTTTAAGATACTCCTTTGTAGCCTTGATGCCTTCCTTATCACTTCAGTGATGATAATATCATCAACATATACAAGAATAACAATGATACCTCCTGGTGTAACCAAGGTAAAGAGTGTGTGATCCAACTCTGACTTCCTGAATCCTCTCCCATTCAGTGTAGTGCTTAGCTTGTTGTACCACGCCCTTGGAGATTGCTTAAGACCATAGATAGCTTTCTTTAACCTCAGCACATTGCCCTTCTTGACTAGATGTTCAAGACCTGGTGGTGGCAATATACACTTCATCTTCCAATTCTCCTTGAAGAAATGCATTCTTCACATCCATTTGCCACAAATCCCACTCAAGATTCACAGCTAGAGACAGTACAATCCTGATAGTATGGAGTTTAGCCACTGGTGCAAAGGTCTCCACATAGTCCTCACCATATGTCTGAGTAAATCCCCTTGCCACCAGCCTAGACTTGCGCCTCTCTATTCTCCCATCAGGATAGAACTTGATTGTGAACACCCATTTACTAGTCACTGCCTTCTTCCCTTTAGGTAGCTCACTCTCATACCAAGTTTCATTCTTGATCATGGCATCTGCCTCAGCATTGACTGAATCTCTCCACTCTTGTATCAACATTGCTTCTTCATAGCTTCTTGGAACATAGCTCTCATCCAAGCTTACTTGAAAGCACAATGTTCTTCCGGGAACTCAGCAAAGGAACACACAGCTTGAGAGGGATGCTCCACAGCCTGGGCATTGTAGTACACTCTTGTGTTTACCCAGTTGGAAGGATCTCTCTTCACCCGTGTGCTTCTCCTTAACTCAAACTTGAACTGACTCTTGTCTTGTTCCTTGCTTGGACTCCACTTCTTCTTGATCTCACCAGAATCTTCTCCTCATCTCTCACTTGAGTTCCTCCTCTCTAGCTTCTTTTGCTGACATCATCTTCAGCTGACTGAGATTGAGCACCACTCTCTACTCCTTGTGTCGCCTCTTGATCATGTTGTTGACTTGAATCTCCTTGATTTTGAGATTCAGTTCCATTCCCCCTCTCATGATCAAGAGGAGTTGTTCTCACAGCTTCACCATGCTGGTTGGAAGACTCTCTTCTTCCAGAACTCGGATCCAGGGATACTCCTATCCCTAACCTTTCCAACATCACTCTCAAGATGGTTGCTCAAGATGGAGCTTGAGACTGAGGTAAGATCCTTCAAATCTTCCCAATTCTTCTTCTCCTCATAATACCCTTTAGTTTCAACAAACTTCACTTCTCTAGACACCATCACTCTCTTTTCATCAGGATCATAACACTTATAACCCTTTTGTGTGTTGGAGTATCCAATGAACATAGCCTTTGTACTCTTGGCTTCCAACTTGTTCCTCAGTTCTCCTGGAGTCATCACATAGCACACACATCCAAATACCCTTAGATGATCAATGAAAGGCTTCTTCTTATTCAACACCTCAAATGGAGACACATCCTTCAGAATCCTTGTTGGGACCCGGTTGATAAGATAGCAAGCAGTTTGCACAGCATCTCCCCAAAATCTCTTTGGGACATTTGTGTGAAACATCATTGACCTTGCAACCTCCATTAAGTGCCTGTTCTTCCTCTCAGCTACACCATTCTGTTGTGGTGTATAAGGACAGCTAGTTTGATGCACAATCCCATGCTTGGCTAGATGATCTCGAAATGCATTGCTTGTGTACTCTCCTCCATTATCAGACCTGAAAATCTTAATCTTGGCATGATATTGGTTAGTCACATAAGCTTGAAAATTTTTAAATGCATCAAGCACCCTATCTTTGGTTGGAATGAGTGTTAGCCAGGTGTATTTGGATTTTTCATCAATGAAAGAGACATAATACTTATGAGAATCTCTAGACAAGCAAGGAGCAGTCCAAACATCAGAGTGAATAAGATCAAAGCAATTTCATAGAAAGAGAAGTTTTGGAAACACACTGTTTTACAATGCTTCCCTAAAATACAAGCCTCACAATCCAAATGGTTCTTAAAATGAAACATCCTGGTTACATCATAAAAGCCTTAGCATGAGGATGTCCTAGTCTTGCATGCCAAATGCATGTTGTCAGTCACTTTCTCAGCAGAAGATCTTCAAACAAATGATAAAGAAACAAAGATATTGGCAGCAAGATCTTCAAGATTCAGGATAAGATAAAGTCTCCTTGGTCACTCCTTTTCCAATCAACTTGCTGCTTTTAATATCCTGAAACTTCACATCATTAGGGCTAAAGATAACATTGCATTGAAGATCATTAGTGCATCTTTTCACAGATAAAAGATTTGAAGTGAACTCAGGCATATAAAGCTTTAGAATCTCCTTATCAAACAGTTTGAGACTTCCTATTCCTTCTATTGGAATCATGTCCCCATTTGCTAATCATCACATGACCAGAATGAGATGTTTTTATATCCTTAATCAAGTTGTCTATGTCACTGATCATGTGATGAGATGCACCAGAATCAATGATAATGGGTTTGTTTGATGTGCATGCTTTGGTAGGAGAGCTATCCCTCCGGGTCGTAACCAAAGCATACATATGCTTAACAAACTCACTCCATTCCTCCTTGGTTACATGCTCATCTACTTCTGGCTTCTTTGGAACCATGCTTCCTTCTCCCATATAGGCAGAGTAGTTGCATACTCCCACAACTCTCTTCCTACACCTTATCATGTTGCTAAACCCCTTAGCTAGCATTCTCCCTTGTGGTCTTCTTCAGCTCCAAGTCTTTCTCCTACCATGAGAGCCCACTGGTTAGTTCCTCCTCAAGCATGAGATTCATACCATGGTTAACCAATCTCTCATCATCTTGTGTGCTCTCTCCACCAGTGCACACATTCCTTCTTCCACATCCTGGAAGTGAAATCATTGAGAACCATCTCTACTAGCCATCCATAAGATAACTCCATGCTCACCAAGAGCCTTGCTATCACCTCTTGCTTTGGTGTAGCATCCACAGAGTACTGAGTTCTGGTTTAGAGCTCTTGTTCCAGCTCATCCCATTATGAAGTTAATGCAGCTCCATTAGTGAAGCAATCCTGATCTCTAACTCCAAGGATCCCTCCTTGACCTCATCACGGATGAAACTCTCCTAAGACTGATCTTGATTCTCATTCATCTTCAATTCTCCACTTGAATGGTTCCAAATCATTCTCTAGTGAAGCTTCTGGTTCATCCTGGTTTCAAAGGAATCATTTAAGATAACTCTGGCATATGTCCCATCAGGCTATCAGGACCATCCTTTCAAAGATCCCACCTTTACATCATTTCTCACAAGAGACAGCTCTCCAAGGCCTGTTATTCTCCAGATTCTGACCAGTTCTGCCACTTCCAGAGAATAAAGTTAATCTTGTTGTTCTTCATCAATAACCATCAAAACACAGAAATCAACACACAAGATGCAATCCACAAACAACATCTTCAAAGGATGACCAAGCTTTTTTCTTAGATCTTCCTTCAAGACTCTCTGAAAACAACTCAAGTTCTTCAATCTGCCTGGTTTGATCTTCCTGAGCTTGTCAAACACCTAAAGGAACCTCCTTGAAGCTTGCCCTCCAAAAGAAACACCAACAGACCCAAACTCAAGAAAAAAAGATCTAGCTATTGCATATGTCCAAACACTCAAGAGACACTCAAGAAATCATCTGAACACTCAAGAACATTCTTCTTACAATCACAAGATTTATTTTTAATGAACCTGGTTATTCTCCATGCATGATTTTAAAGCTTTAGATCAAGAGTTCAAGAGATTGAGAGAGAGTTTGTGAATCAAAGATCTAAGAGTTTAAGAACAAAGAAATCATCTTTTATTCCTGAGATTCTCCAATCAATCTCTCAGATCTTATCTCTGAGATCATCCTGAAATTGATGTAGAATCAGAGAAGATATGGTTAGTGTCTAGAGGCTAATGAATCATCAAAATGGGATATCCAGACTCCTATGAGATTTATTCAACTTCCTGGTGATTCTAAACTGATTAATGGTTTCAAATCAAGCTTCTTACATCTTTGTTCCTTCTGGTTTGATAAGAATCATGAAGATATTGCCATATGTCCGAACAGAGAGCTTACAATCTGGAACAAGAAAGTGATATCCAAGATATCTTCAACTCACACACTCTTATGAGATTTATTAACTCTGGTTATTCTCCACTGATTAGTGAAGTTCCAAATAAAGCTCAGATCTGGTTCTCTCCACTGAAATTGAACCTTGATAAGAATCATTCCAAATAAAGCTTCTTAGATCGTTAAATCCTGGTTTGATAAGAATCATGAAGATATTGGCATATGTCCGAACAGGCAATAATCATCTGGATGAAAGTGGGATATCTTCTTAATCACAACTCCTATGAGATTTATTCAACTTCCTGGTTATTCTCCACTGATTAGTGGTTCCAAATAAAGCTTCTTAGATCGTGGTTCATCCTGGTTTGATAAGAATCATGAAGATAATGACATATGTCCGAACATGCTAATCTGGAATCATCTGGATAGAAAGTGGGATATCTTCTTACTCACAACTCCTATGAGATTTATTCAACTTCCTGGTTATTCTCCACTGATTAGTGGTTCCAAATAAAGCTTCTTAGATCGTGGTTCATCCTGGTTTGATAAGAATCATGAAGATATTGCCATATGTCCAATGAATCAGAATGCAATGTATCTTCTTAATCACAACTCCTATGGATTTATTCATTCATTCTCCACTGAATAGAGGTTCCAAATAAAGTGATTGGTTCATCTTTTGATAAGAATCATGAAGATAATGCATATATGTTCAACTTCTCTGGTTATTCATCCACTCCACTGATTAGTGGTTCCAAATAAAGCTTCTTAGATCGTGGTTCATCATGGTTTGATAAGAATCATGAAGATAATGCCATATGTCCGAACATGCTAATAGGAATCACCTGGATAGAAAGTGGGATATCTTCTTCCTCACAACTCCTATGATTTATTCAACTTCCTGGTTATTCTCCACTGATTAGTGGTTCCAAATAAAGCTTCTTAGATCGTGGTTCATCCTGGTTTGATAAGAATCATGAAGATATTGCCATATGTCCGAACAGGCTAATCTGGAATCATCTGGATAGAAAAGATATCTTCTTACTCACAACTCCTATATGAGATTTATTCAACTTCCTGGTTATTCTCCACTGATTAGTGGTTCCAAATAAAGCTTCTTAGATCGTGGTTCATCCTGGTTTGATAAGAATCATGAAGATAATGCATATGTCCGAACAGGCTAATCTGGAATCATCTGGATAGAAAGTGTGGATATCTTCTTACTCACAACTCCTATGAGATTTATTCAACTTCCTGGTTATTCTCCACTGATTAGTGGTTCCAAATAAAGCTTCTTAGATCGTGGTTCATCCTGGTTTGATAAGAATCATGAAGATATTGCCATATGTCCGAACAGGCTAATCTGGAATCATCTGGATAGAAAGTGGGATATCTTCTTACTCACAACTCCTATGAGATTTATTCAACTTCCTGGTTATTCTCCACTGATTAGTGGTTCCAAATAAAGCTTCTTAGATCGTGGTTCATCCTGGTTTGATAAGAATCATGAAGATATTGCCATATGTCCGAACAGGCTAATCTGGAATCATCTGGATAGAAAGTGGGATATCTTCTTACTCACAACTCCTATGAGATTTATTCAACTTCCTGGTTATTCTCCACTGATTAGTGGTTCCAAATAAAGCTTCTTAGATCGTGGTTCATCCTGGTTTGATAAGAATCATGAAGATATTGCCATATGTCCGAACAGGCTAATCTGGAATCATCTGGATAGAAAGTGGGATATCTTCTTACTCACAACTCCTATGAGATTTATTCAACTTCCTGGTTATTCTCCACTGATTAGTGGTTCCAAATAAAGCTTCTTAGATCGTGGTTCATCCTGGTTTGATAAGAATCATGAAGATAATGCATATGTCCGAACAGGCTAATCTGGAATCATCTGGATAGAAAGTGGGATATCTTCTTACTCACAACTCTTATGAGATTTATTCAACTTCCTGGTTATTCTCCACTGATTAGTGGTTCCAAATAAAGCTTCTTAGATCGTGGTTCATCCTGGTTTGATAAGAATCATGAAGATATTGCCATATGTCCGAACAGGCTAATCTGGAATCATCTGGATAGAAAGTGGGATATCTTCTTACTCACAACTCCTATGAGATTTATTCAACTTCCTGGTTATTCTCCACTGATTAGTGGTTCCAAATAAAGCTTCTTAGATCGTGGTTCATCCTGGTTTGATAAGAATCATGAAGATATTGCCATATGTCCGAACAGGCTAATCTGGAATCATCTGGATAGAAAGTGGGATATCTTCTTACTCACAACTCCTATGAGATTTATTCAACTTCCTGGTTATTCTCCACTGATTAGTGGTTCCAAATAAAGCTTCTTAGATCGTGGTTCATCCTGGTTTGATAAGAATCATGAAGATATTGCCATATGTCCGAACAGGCTTCTTATCTGGAATCATCCTGGATATTCTCCAAAGTGGGATATCTTCTTACTCACAACTCCTATGAGATTTATTCAACTTCCTGGTTATTCTCCACTGATTAGTGGTTCCAAATAAAAAAAGCTTCTTAGATCGTGGTTCATCCTGGTTTGATAAGAATCATGAAGATATTGCCATATGTCCGAACAGGCTAATCTGGAATCATCTGGATAGAAAGTGGGATATCTTCTTACTCACAACTCTTATGAGATTTATTCAACTTCCTGGTTATTCTCCACTGATTAGTGGTTCCAAATAAAGCTTCTTAGATCGTGGTTCATCCTGGTTTGATAAGAATCATGAAGATATTGCCATATGTCCGAACAGGCTAATCTGGAATCATCTGGATAGAAAGTGGGATATCTTCTTACTCACAACTCCTATGAGATTTATTCAACTTCCTGGTTATTCTCCACTGATTAGTGGTTCCAAATAAAGCTTCTTAGATCGTGGTTCATCCTGGTTTGATAAGAATCATGAAGATAATGGCATATGTCCGAACAGGCTAATCTGGAATCATCTGGATAGAAGTGGGATATCTTCTTACTCACAACTCCTATGAGATTTATTCAACTTCCTGGTTATTCTCCACTGATTAGTGGTTCCAAATAAAGCTTCTTAGATCGTGGTTCATCCTGGTTTGATAAGAATCATGAAGATATTGCCATATGTCCGAACAGGCTAATCTGGAATCATCTGGATAGAAAGTGGGATATCTTCTTACTCACAACTCCTATGAGATTTATTTAACTTCCTGGTTATTCTCCACTGAATAGTGGTTCCAAATAAACTGATTAGTGGTTCCTGGTTATTCACTGATTAGTGGTTCCAAATAAAGCTTCTTAGATCGTGGTTCATCCTGGTTTGATAAGAATCATGAAGATAATGGCATATGTCCGAACAGGCTAATCTGGAATCATCTGGATAGAAGGTGGGATATCTTCTTACTCACAACACTATGAGATTTATTCAACTTCCTGGTTATTCTCCACTGATTAGTGGTTCCAAATAAAGCTTCTTAGATCGTGGTTCATCCTGGTTTGATAAGAATCATGAAGATATTGCCATATGTCCGAACAGGCTAATCTGGAATCATCTGGATAGAAAGTGGGATATCTTCTTACTCACAACTCCTATGAGATTTATTCAACTTCCTGGTTATTCTCCACTGATTAGTGGTTCCAAATAAAGCTTCTTAGATCGTGGTTCATCCTGGTTTGATAAGAATCATGAAGATATTGCCATATGTCCGAACAGGCTAATCTGGAATCATCTGGATAGAAAGTGGGATATCTTCTTACTCACAACTCCTATGAGATTTATTCAACTTCCTGGTTATTCTCCACTGATTAGTGGTTCCAAATAAAGCTTCTTAGATCGTGGTTCATCCTGGTTTGATAAGAATCATGAAGATATTGCCATATGTCCGAACAGGCTAATCTGAATCATCTGGATAGAAAGTGGGATATCTTCTTACTCACAACTCCTATGAGATTTATTCAACTTCCTGGTTATTCTCCACTGATTAGTGGTTCCAAATAAAGCTTCTTAGATCGTGGTTCATCCTGGTTTGATAAGAATCATGAAGATAATGGCATATGTCCGAACAGGCTAATCTGGAATCATCTTGATAGAAAGTGGGATATCTTCTTGCTCACAACACCTATGAGATTTATTCAACTTCCTGGTTATTCTCCACTGATTAGTGGTTCCAAATAAAGCTTCTTAGATCGTGGTTCATCCTGGTTTGATAAGAATCATGAAGATATTGCCATATGTCCGAACAGGCTAAATCTGGAATCATCTGGATAGAAAGTGGGATATCTTCTTACTCACAACTCCTATGAGATTTATTCAACTTCCTGGTTATTCTCCACTGATTAGTGGTTCCAAATAAAGCTTCTTAGATCGTGGTTCATCCTGGTTTGATAAGAATCATGAAGATATTGCCATATGTCCGAACAGGCTAATCTGGAATCATCTGGATAGAAAGTGGGATATCTTCTTACTCACAACTCCTATGAGATTTATTCAACTTCCTGGTTATTCTCCACTGATTAGTGGTTCCAAATAAAGCTTCTTAGATCGTGGTTCATCCTGGTTTGATAAGAATCATGAAGATAATGCCATATGTCCGAACATAAAGCCATCAAGGAGCCTAACATCGAGTGGGATGAAAGTTTGATTCTTAATGAAAGAACAACAAGATGAGATTTATTCAATCAAGATTGAACTCACTGATTAGTGAAGAAATAAAGCTTCTTAGAAGGTTCATCCTTGCTCTCTCATGAAGAGTTTGTATTTCATTGTAAACAGAGAGAGAAACATGAAGAGAAGGAGACTATGAACATTAAATCAAGGAAGAACATGGTAAAAGACTTGCAAGTACACTATCATGGTTCTCCAGCCTGTCTCTCTTGCAATGACATCAAGGTAATGGTCTAGAAAGAAAGGGATCTCTTACTCTCATTGTTTATTAAAGTTCTTGTCTCCTTTGAAAGAAAGAAAGAGAAGATGATCTCTCTTGAGATGTCACATGTTCTGTTCCTATGTCAATCTCTTCACATGTTCAATCATTTATTTGTTTATTCTGTCTCTTATTCTTATATTTGTGAAAGCTTCTCTTGTCTTTGTCTTTATTAATCTTGTAACCTGTCTCAATTCCTCAGCAAAATCTTCTCTCTCTCTCTCTCTCTCTCTCTCTCTCTCTCTCTCTCTCTCTCTCTCTCTCTCTCTCTCTCTCTCTCTCTCTCTCTCTCTCTCTCTCTCACAAACTTTCTCTCTATCTTCATTCATAACAAAATCTTAATCATCATGGTATCAGAGCATCAAAGCTCTTGAAACCTATTCTCACTTCCGCAAACTCTGTTCTTTTTCTATTCTCTGTTTCCAAACTTTCTCTCTCCTGTTCTTGATTTGTTCTTGGCGATTTGAAGAAAAATGGAAGAAAGCAACAACAACAACAACAAACATCTCAACATACCTGTGACCTTGAAAGGGATTAATTATCTCTTTTGGGCCAGGATGGTGAAGAGAGCTCTTGGAGGAAGAGGTTTATGGAAGTATGCTACAACAGAAGCAGCTCCAAAACAAACCATCCAAGGAGAAGATGGAAAGGAGATGGTGGTAGCTGATGAAGACAAATGGAGTCAAGAAGACCTCATGGTGCTCTCAGCTCTCCTCAGCTCTCTTGAACCAGCAATCATGGAGTCTTACTCATACTGTGAGACTACCAAGCAGCTGTGGGATACTCTCTACAAGGTGTATGGAAATGTCTCCAACCTCACTAGAGTGTTTGAAGTGAAAAGAGCCATCAACAATTCTCAACCAAGGAGATGTGGAGTTTCAACCTCACTTTGGCAAGTTCAGGTCTCTTTGGGCAGAGATGGAGATACTAAGGCCACACACAACTGATCCTACCACTCTCTTAACCAGGCGTGAAGAGGATAAAGTGTTTGGACTGCTGCTCACTCTCAACTCATCCTATGGTAGCTTGATTAAGCACATCTTGAGATCTGACAAGCTCCCTGACCTGGATGAAGTGTGTGCTCAAATCCAGAAGGAGGAAGGATCAGTGGGCTTATTTGGTAACAAAGGAGACCTAAACATGGCACACCAAGCTGAAGAAGCTGTGGCTAACAAGGCATACAAGCAAGAGGAGAGGAAAGCCTTGATCTGTGACCACTGCAAGAAGAAGGGTCATCTCAAAGACAAGTGCTGGATCCTCCACCCTCACTTGAAGCCAAACAAGTTCAAGGAGACTCGCCCCCACAGTACCAGGATGCAAGAGCTAACTTCTCAGCTGATGGGACTGAACCAACCACACCACACCCTATGGGAGCAAGCAGCAGTGGCGTGGGAAGTGCTATGACCTCCACATCAGTGTATGCTACACCAAGGGCCAACCTGGATGAGATCATCACAAAGTCTGACTTAAGTGCTCTCATCAAGGCCTTAAAAGAATCTGGTATACCTAAAACTCTTGGTACTTCTCTTAGTGCATCTCACACTGTTGGTAGTTCTATGAGTGTTTTTAAATCTGCTAAACCATTAATTATTGATTCTGGTGCTTCACATCATATGATTAGTGATTTAAGCTTGATTAAAAACATTGAACCAGCCTTAGGAAATGTGATGATAGCCAATGGAGATAAAATTCCAATAAAAGGTGTAGGTGATCTCAAACTGTTTGACAAAGTGTCTAAAGCTTTTTATATGCCCACATTTGCTTCAAACTTGCTATCTGTTAAGAGAGTGACTAATGATTTAAATTGTCAAGTTACTTTCAGGCCTAACAGTGTGTCTTTTCAGGATATTGATTCTAGTAAGTTGCTTGGCAAAGGTGTCACCAAGGGAGACTTGTACTTGCTTGAGGACACAAGACCAGCTTCTGATTTATCTTGCTATTTCAATTCTGTTTCTGAATTCCCTAAAGATGTAATATGGCATGCTAGATTAGGACATCCTCATTCTCATGCTTTGAACATCCTGTTGCCTAGTATTTCTTTTAAAAGTGATTGTGAGGCTTGTATCTTAGGAAAACATTGTAGAAATGTGTTTCCTAAATCAATGACCATCTATGATAATTGCTTTGATTTAATCCATTCTGATGTGTGGACTGCCCCATGTGCATCTAGAGAACACCATAAGTATTTTGTGACATTCATAGATGAAAAGTCTAAGTACACTTGGATCACTTTGTTGCAATCAAAAGATAGGGTGCTAGAAGCTTTTAAAAATTTTCAGAATTATGTCACTAACCATTTCAATGTCAAGATTAAAATTCTTAGATCAGATAATGGTGGTGAATACACTAGCACAGCCTTCAAACAACACTTAGCTTCACACGGAATCATACATCAAACCAGCTGTCCTTACACACCTCAACAAAATGGTGTGGCAGAAAGAAAGAATAGACACTTGATGGAAGTGGCCAGGAGCATGATGTTTCACTCCAATGTGCCTAAGAGGTTTTGGGGAGATGCAGTGGTTACTGCTGCTTATCTTATCAACCGCACACCAACAAGAGTTCTTCACAATGCCACTCCATATGAGGTATTGAACAAAACTAAATCATCCATAGATCATTTGCGTGTGTTTGGGTGTGTGTGTTTTGTTTTGATTCCAGGAGAGCTTAGAAACAAGCTGGAGGCCAAGAGTAGAAAGGCAATGTTCATTGGGTATTCAACACACCAGAAGGGTTACAAATGTTATGTACCAGAGACTAGAAGAGTTCTGGTATCAAGGGATGTTAAGTTCATGGAATCAACAGGCTACTATGATGAGAAGAGTTGGGATGAGCTCAAGGATCTTTCTCAATCAGCCACTGATAGAGCTAACAACCTGAGAATCATTATGGAGAGACTTGGCATCAGTCTACCAAAGGAACCAGAAAAGGTCAGGGAGACCTCCACTCGGGCTGCTGAAGAAGTAGTAGAAGATGTTGGAGTATCTCATCATGATCATGAAGGGGGCCATGGAGATGATCAATCTGCGCAAGCTCAACCTGAAGAGAACTCAGTAGTGTCTCATGATCAAGATGAGATAGGATCACAACCACAAGCAGCCACTGAAACTCATGAGGAACCAAGTGACAACAATCAAGCTGATCAGATACAACCTAGAAGGAGTACAAGGAACAGGAAACCAGCCTCAGATTGGATCAACACAAGAGTGTACTTCAATGCTGAAGCTGTGGCACATCCCATTAGTGCAGTATGCTCACTAGCTCACTATCCAGCAGAGCATCAAGCCTTCATCACCGAATTGGATCAAGAATGGATTCCAAAGACATATGAGGAAGCTATGCAAGATGAGGAGTGGGGAGCATCTGTTGGAGATGAGATGGGAGCTATGGAAAAGAATGGAACATACTTTGAAAGTGAGCTTCCCAAAGGAAAGAAAGCAGTGACAAGCCGGCTTCTCTTCACAATCAAGTATGGAGCCAATGGAAAGCCAGAGAGGAAGAAAACCAGACTGGTGGCAAGAGGCTACACTCAAGTTTATGGTGAAGATTACTTGGATACATTTGCACCAGTGGCAAAACTGCACACCATAAGAATCCTACTCTCACTTGCGGTCAACTTGGAGTGGGACTTGTGGCAAATGGATGTGAAGAATGCATTTCTTCAAGGAGAGTTAGATGATGAAGTATACATGAGACCTCCTCCTGGCCTTGAAGACATGGTGAAACCAGGAAATGTGCTTAGACTCAGGAAGGCCATCTACGGATTGAAACAATCTCCAAGAGCATGGTACCACAAGCTAAGCTCAACATTGAATGGAAGAGGCTTTGTGAAGTCTCAAGCAGACCATTCTCTCTTCACTCTCACCAGCAAGGAAGGTATCATAGTCATACTGGTATATGTTGATGACATAATCATCACTGGTAGCAACAAGGAAGGTATCATCTCAACTAAATCTTTTCTCAAATCTACTTTTGATATTAAGGATTTGGGAGAGTTAAAGTACTTCCTTGGGATTGAATTTTGCCGCTCTAAAGAGGGGCTGTTCATATCTCAAAGGAAGTACACACTTGATATCTTGAATGAGGCAGGAACCATTGGAAGTAGACAGGCCAAAACACCATTGGAAGAAGGCTACAAGGTACTGCGAGAGGGGGAGTATGAAGCTACTCCATTTCAAGATGTCAAGAAGTATAGAAGAATGGTGGGCAAGCTCATCTATCTAACCATTACCAGACCAGATGTGTGCTTTGCTGTGAACCAAGTGAGTCAACACATGGGAGCTCCTAAGGTGCATCATTGGAACATGGTGGAAAGGATCTTGAGATACTTAAGAGAGGCGCCAGGTCAAGGAGTTTGGATGGCATGTAACAAGAGCACTGAAGTTGTGGGGTATTGTGATGCTGATTGGGCTGGAGACAGAGTAGATAGAAGATCAACCACAGGCTATTGCACATTCATTGGAGGGAATCTGGTCACATGGAAGAGCAAGAAGCAAAAGGTGGTGTCTTGCTCAAGTGCTGAGGCAGAATATAGATCAATGAGGAAACTTACCAGTGAGCTGATATGGATCAAAGGACTACTCAAGGATTTGGGCATTGAGATCAACACACCAATGACCATGCATTGTGACAACCAAGCAGCAATACACATTGCATCCAACTCAGTCTTCCATGAGAGGACTAAGCATATAGAAGTGGACTGCCACAAAGTGAGACAAGCAGTGGAGCAGCTAGTGATACTTCCATGCTATACTAGGAGTGAGGATCAACTAGCTGACATCTTCACCAAGGCAGCCAGCAGCAAGGTTTGTGAGTTGTTGACATGAAGAAAAAAGAGACAAAGAAGATGTCCCATGAAGAATAAAGAGGAAGTTGAAAGTAGAGAGTCAGAGGTTGTCTAATACAAGAGATCAGAAACCCTTAACCAGACTTATCATCAAATCGACCAGAAGCCTATTTGTTTATTCATTGGGAATCTCTCATTTATTGATTCTTATTGTCGAAATATCTCATTGTTTGTCTTTAAATATCTTGGAACATGTTGAATCAAGTATAGGAAATATAAGAAGATCTCATCTCTCTCTCTCTTACTTCTTCCAATAGCAAACCTCATATGCCATATCTTCATTCTTGTTCTTATCAAACCAGAATGAACCATATGTAAGAAGCTTTATTTGGAACACTAATCAGTGGAGAATAACAGGAAGTTGAATAAATCTCATAGGAGTTGTGATTAAGAAGATATCCCACTTTCTCTGATTCTGATTAGCATATTGACATATGGCAATATCTTCATGATTCTTATCAAACCAGAAGGAACCAAGATGTAAGAAGCTTGATTTGAAACCATTAATCAGTTTAGAATCACCAGGAAGTTGAATAAATCTCATAGGAGTTATGAGGAAGAAGCTATCCCACTTTCTATTCAGATGATTCCAGATTAGCCTGTTCGGACATATGGCAATATCTTCATGATTCTTATCAAACCAGAAGGAACCAAGATGTAAGAAGCTTGATTTGAAACCACTAATCAGTGTAGAATGACCAGGAAGTTGAATAAATCTCATAGGAGTTGTGAGCAAGAAGATATCCCACTTTCTATCCAGATGATTCCAGATTAGCCTGTTCGGACATATGGCAATATCTTCATGATTCTTATCAAACCAGGATGAACCACGATCTAAGAAGCTTTATTTGGAACCACTAATCAGTGGAGAATAACCAGGAAGTTGAATAAATCTCATAAGTGTTGTGAGCAAGAAGATATCCCACCTTCTATCCAGATGATTCCAGATTAGCCTGTTCGGACATATGCCATTATCTTCATGATTCTTATCAAACCAGGATGAACCACGATCTAAGAAGCTTTATTTGGAACCACTAATCAGTGGAGAATAACCAGGAAGTTGAATAAATCTCATAAGTGTTGTGAGCAAGAAGATATCCCACCTTCTATCCAGATGATTCCAGATTAGCCTGTTCGGACATATGCCATTATCTTCATGATTCTTATCAAACCAGGATGAACCAAGATGTAAGAAGCTTGATTTGAAACCACTAATCAGTGTAGAATGACCAGGAAGTTGAATAAATCTCATAGGAGTTGTGAGGAAGAAGCTATCCCACTTTCTATTCAGATGATTCCAGATTAGCCTGTTCGGACATATGGCAATATCTTCATGATTCTTATCAAACCAGGATGAACCACGATCTAAGAAGCTTTATTTGGAACCACTAATCAGTGGAGAATAACCAGGAAGTTGAATAAATCTCATAGGAGTTGTGAGTAAGAAGATATCCCACTTTCTATCCAGATGATTCCAGATTAGCCTGTTCGGACATATGGCAATATCTTCATGATTCTTATCAAACCAGGATGAACCACGATCTA